>NC_088100.1:104824631-104842686 GCF_036370855.1 Dromaius novaehollandiae | reverse complement strand
TCTCTCTCTCTTTCTCTCTCTCTCTTTCTCTCTCTCTCTTTCTCTCTCTCTCTTTCTCTCTTTTTTTAAACATCCCCTCCCCTCTCCACTTAGTATCCTTTACAGTGGATCCTGCAGGACCTCACTCTTCCTGTGTCCTGTGTTTTCATCTGTAATTATTTCTATTTCTTTAGACTTTACCTGTTTCTCCTCCCTGTCTTTTCTTTTTGCCTTTCCCATTCCAGGCACTGAGATACACATACTAATAGTTACTTCATTTTCTCCAGAAGGTAAATAGAACATTTTCCGTCTTCATTCTCTTAATTATTTACAAAGTTCCTCCCTCTTCAAACTTAACTAGGCTCTTCCAGGAACTCTTACTCCTGCAAGCAGTCCCACTGGCCAGAGTTTGCATCAAATCAGGGTTTCAGTACCAAGCTACTTTTTCAAAACAACAGTTCCCGGATAAGGAACTTTCATAAAGGAGAGGAAAAGCCTCCCTCCCCATCCCAAATCTCTGTACAAGGAAAAAAGTGATCTATCATAAACGAATGGAAAAAGAGAAACATCCTTTTTGTTTTTCTCTTCATTCTCCTGTTTGCTGAGAAAAAACCACAAGACAGTTTCAACTTAGAGAGACAGGAAGGTATGTCCATCATTTACAAGCATGTGAATTAAATCGGTGCCATGTACTACTTCTGGCTGTTCATTTTGGTATTGTTAGAAATAAATTCTTTCTGGTCACTTGTTTGCCCTCCCAGAAAGTGAAGTTTCTGAGACTTATCTTGAAGGTTTCCATCACAATCTTTTTGTGGCCTCTTTGATGGCAGCTGCAAGGAAGAAGGGATCTCGGAAAGCATACACTAATGAGGGCAATACAGCCAGTGCAGCATGTGGAGTTTACTTTCTCTGCTTGCTGAGCCAGCTTGAGCACCTGCTCTGGAGTGCGCTTTCCCCCTGTCACCCACATAAGCACTGCTTAACCCTGGTAGAATCAGCCCCATTATGTTGATTAAACATGTCAGTGTGTCACAGGCATTCACTTGATGATTTTTTTTTAGTTATGACTTTTTTAACTCACTCTTTGCCGTGTGCTTCGTAGCAGTGATACCACTGAATGATAATGAGTTTTCAGTAAAAATGCGGGACTTAAATCTTTCCTTACCCTGAGTGGAGTAAATCGGAAGGAATTCCAGTGCAGCTAGGGCCAGGGACATTATATGAGGATAAAACTGGTGAGAAAGAAGATGAATCTGCAGGATTTCTGGTTTAGCGAGGTCTTTGTCATCTGCTTGCAATTTCTGAGTTTGTGCTCAGAAACATTTTTATACAAACTGATAGTGTGATATTATTTGGTTCCACAAATACTAGCATGTGTTATGTCTTTCAAAAATCCAGAACTTTTCTGGCATATTAAAAATGTCTTTATATGACATACACATTTTACTTGCATATCTTACGCTGTTGGCAAAGCCTCAATTGTGAATTCCTTCCTAAAGGATTTGCTGGTTAAAATTGGAAATTATTTTTGTAAAAAAAAAAAAAAAAAAAAAAAAAAGAGCAAAAGATTAGAAAATTTTGTCTGAATTACTCTCCTACTAGAACTTGTCTGACAAACATTTTTTTATTAGTACAGTGATACTAAAGAATAGGTGAAGCTGAAGATCTTTTATAATATTTATGCAGCAAAGATACTAATTTTTATTGACCTTTTCCTGCAGTAATGGGAACTCAAGATAAGTTCATAACAAATAACCATTTAACAGTTGTTTTGCTGTAATATTCAATGGGTTGATTTTTTTACTGAAATATATATTACAAATGTTCAGTGTTCATGCAGTTGAGGACAAATAAGCAAAAAGAGGCCGGTTTATAAATGAGTGATGGCAACAATAAGCTTCCTTTGTGTTCATTCTCATACAGTGAAATTTGTGTGAAGGGAACAACTGCATGTTTTGATGCTTGACATTCATGTAACATAAAGCATTTTATAGAAGAATATAATCTGGCTATATTAATGAACCTATATGATTTTTCCATTGATTTGACTTAATCATCTGAAAGGCATTGATATGCAACTGTAGCAGATTCAGATAGTATGTAGCTCGAAGGAAGCTAACATCTTTGTTTTGTTTAGATGCAGTACATTCTAGTATAATTTGTCAGTGTACTGTACAACAGGGCAATCAAAACCGAAGTGAGCTCTGTAGTCCTATTAGTAATCAGAATTTGCAGGTCCTTGGTATTAAACAACAAGCATTCTCTTATTGCTTCCCTTAGACACATCTGAGACATTTAAGAGAGTGGCAGGTCCTCCTTCCTCTTGATTTTCTGAACGTGATGCCCTCTCAAAGTTACAGAGAAGCAAGGTGAAATTAATATACAAAGCAAACTCGTATTTCCTTTTCCCACTAGATTTAGCAGTTTTTACGCCGTACCAGTTTCTGCTCAGTGCGTGTACGGTCGCTGGCTGTACAAACAGTTCCCAGGTCACCTTGTTTACAGCACAGCTGCCACCATCTCACGTAGATGCCCCGATCCTGACTGTTTTGGATTCTAGAACGATATATGTACAGTAAGTAAGGATTTCTTCTTTCCTGACAACACAAGAGTGTATCAGTTTATTCAAGAATTCCAGTGAGTTCAATCAGGGGAAGGGTTTGTGACATAAAATTAAATTTATTATGATTAAATGCATAGAAGTGATTAGTTTAGTGGTTCTGTGAACCTTCTGATTATCACTTGCCAACTTAATTTCCATTTTGTCTTTACGCAATCAGTATAACCTACATATGGGCATAGCCTCCACAAACTTCAATGCAGGAAATATGTTCTGGTGATATGCCCATCTCGTAGCCCCTATTTTGTGTGTTATTGTAATCATTTATCTGTTGAGTGCAAATATTGCATTAGAGATATCCCTTAGATTTCTTTTTATGGTTGCACAAATTTATTTTCAAATGCTTAAAACAAAAACTACAGAGCCCCTAAATAAAGACTTGCCTTTTTCAGTATTGTCTGAATCTTTATTGGTCTTAATCATGTTTTTCTTTCATTTCCAGATGGAAAGAACCAATAGAAGTAAATGGAATCCTAGATCGCTATATAATTTATATTGCCAACAATGAGCAGAATTTTACGAAGTGGAATGTAATCTATAATAGCACAGAACTTTTTCTGGATTACACTATTCAGCAGCTTTTCCCGGGTACTGAATACCTCGTAAAACTAGCTGTAAGTTTTAAAGAAGTGTGGTAGAGGTGTAAAATGGTGAAAATGATTCTGATTTTGTTAACATCTTAAATACTTAATGGTTCATGTGTCCGCTTTGTTTAACCTCTTCTTTTTGGAAACTAAGATTGATGAGGTGTTGTGAACATCAGTAGTTGTTTTTATTTCAAAACAGGCCCTCAAAAATGTGTATGTAATTTAAACACAATTTTTTTCAAGGATAATTTGGATAATGACTAAAAGAGAATTGACCAGAACTATCTGGAAGATTTAATAGATGTCTCCCACCCCAAACTTACAAGGAGAAAAACATTGAATGTGTTTGAAAATGTTAATCTTTCATATTTTATACCATGAGAATTTGCTCTTTCTTTACAAAATCCTTATGTAGAGGGAGACAGCAGAAAGGAAAACAGTTCAGTGTGAGGTAGCAGGTTTTTATTTAAAATATTTTAAAAGACCTTGATATTTTCATTGCATTTTTTTATCAATGGTTTAATTTTGTGATAAAATAGAACACATTCAGTTCACAAACAAACCTGAGAATATGTGGATAAAAACATGGGATTGTTCCTTGTTTTAAGCACACTGTTCATTTTATAACAATACTTATATAAGGATATTTGCTTTGATAAATGCCATAGAAAAAATATTCTGCTCTTGATTATGAATAAATTTACATTTATGTAGACTGGGTATGCATTCATTTTTTTCTTAACATGCTCTTGAATGTTCTAAATATTATACCACAAAAAATAAACTACCTTCAGGTAATGATAAAGATCTGACTTGAACTTGAAAAAGCAAGGATATTCAGTCTAATTAAAGCTTAGATTCATGTTGAAATTAATTCATTTGTGCCTAGATGTTTCAGCATAGTAAATTGTGTAGTATATAAAATAGCACTGTGTCCAAAACTGAGGTGGTACTTTAGCAAACACTTTAAGCCTTCATAAGCTGGCAGTATTATCAAAAGAATCTGTGCTGTCCTTCACCGTGTCACAGCTGCTGTCCTCTGCTCCTGCCTGGTTTCTGTACGCTGGGGGTCCGAGGAGAGCACAGGGGGATAGAGTTAACAGCTATGATCCGTCAAGCAACGGAGGTGCTTCTTTTGGTGACTGTTTGTGCCTAGGGATACAGTTCAAACAATGAAGTGGTATTGTGGATTTTGTTCTTTCTTCATTAACACATACAGCTCTTTTAGAAGTTATTGCAAACATTTTTAGAAACCTTTTATCTTTATATTTTCTATCTTATTTCTTTGTTTTTTTACATTTTTATTGCATCAGTGATCAAGAGAAAGTGAGAGAAAGATCATTTGGTGATGGTTGACTGAATAAAATGTCATGGTCTGTGATAAGCAGGCTAGAAGATCTAACCATCCTCATGGCTTTCAACTCGGCAAATCTGGGAGTACGTGAAATGTCCAATATCTTTGTGGTGGTAGAATAGGTAGCCTTCTTAAAGGATTTGGGCCAAGTGTATGTAGAACTTATCAGACTAGTTTGAGAGCAGTGCAGATTTACAACTATTGAGCTTAAAGCTGGCCATATTATACTTGATGCAAAAAACCCCACCAAACAAAATAAGCCAAAACAACCAAGCAACCCCCAAAAGAAGTTGAAACATTTAAAGTATTTCACAGATAATTTTACCTAAATTTTATTAAAACTTTTAAAGTAAAAACAACCTTGGAAACTGAAGTACTGCTTTTCTTTTTTCTTTCTTTTCTTTTCTTTTTTTTTTTTTTTGTTGCAGTGAAGTGTTTCAGTAAGATAGAAGCTTCATTTTTGCTTTTTCACAGGTAATATTGATACTGTTTTGTATCAATGCAAAAACATTATTTTAGGTAGGAAGCTTAAAGTTGAGTTATCAAAAATAATTGTGGCTTTGAACACAGGAATCGAAATCCTCATCAGCAGAGCTTTCAGCACCTCACAGGCTGCTATTTTTGTGTGACAAGGTTAATACAGGTATATTAAATGAAGTTAACAAAATTGGTATCTGTGTACGCTGTTACCAATTTTCACAATTAATTACTGCCATTTAATATGTAGCAATTTTATTTGTAAATGACTGTAACAGCTTTCATAAATAAGTCTAATGCTTCTTTCCAAAGTCAACTGAGTCTAAGGTCACGTCTATGTGGATTGGTGTGGAGAAACTTGTTCTTGCTTTGTTCTTACTGTAAGCTGGATAGATGTGAGGCAGGTCAATCTGAAAGCAAATGAAAGGCTAAAAGGCTAAGTTTAGTAGCTGGGATGGCATGCTTATTTATATGGCCTTAGTGCTTTTGTGATTTAGTTGTTAAGCTAATATCTCCTAACCACTGTGTTGTATGGATAGACTAGCTCAGGTGGTAGCTGGAGGATCTCTGTGCTGTGCTTCGTTGTGTAGTGTGGATCTGCCTCTTGACTCTCTAGGCACTTTGATATTTTTGCAAATTTTACCTCAAAACTGTTTCTCACTGAAGTTCAGGGTGGCACAAGGTGGCTCAGTGGGGTGCAGAATTTCACGGCGTTGTGCGTCACCAGAGTTCCAGCAATGTCCAGTCCACTTGGATGAACTAATCTAAAATCCCGTTAGTTAAAATGCAGATGAGCTTTCTTTAACTCATATTCATTACAAAATCAGAAACTTCATTCTTCAGCAAGATTTTGACATACAAAAATTGAGCCACCTTAAACTCAAGAAATAAATGAACAGCAAGGCTGCTGTTACCAACTCACCAAATTAAAAAAACCTCTACTGCTTAGGAAGGTTCTGTGCAACTAGTTAGCAAGGCAGTAAGGATCATAGGAGGAAGAGGTCTTTCAGCTCTTGGTTTCTTCATGAATTTGGTAGAAACTAAATCATTTAAAGAATAGTCTAGCTCTGGTGGGAGGCTGCTGTTCTTAAGATTTCTCTGTATCGAAATGGTAGGAGTTAAGTGGACATCCAAGATGACTTTTTTTTTTAACACTATCACATTTGAAATAAAAGCCATTTTTGGATGTTTGCAAAACTAAGGTGCATTCTTTCACCTTTATCTGAGAGCCTAGACTGAACAAAAGGCATCATTCTGTTGTTGCGTTGATGATGTTGTTTCCAGTGAAATCATATAATAAACTTGGTGTTTAAAATATCCACCCATTTATGAGCAATTCTTTTTTTTACCAAAGGGGCTAATATACAGTTTTGGAGGTGGGGTAGGAAGTATGTTGACTGTTCGGCATTTTGAAATGCATTGGGAAATAGGAAATTGAAGCTAATACTTTCAAATAAAATACGCTAGATTGAAAGAAGAATTTTATTCCTGGAGGCAAGGTTGCTTTTTCTTTATGTGATGCTGATGCTCCAGAAAGGACTACTTTTTCATTTCAGCACCCAGGCAACCCCTAAAATCCAGTGATCCCATAAGTATAATTAAGAGTATGTCTGAGTCTTTGTTGAATTCAGGTTTTGATTTATTTTGTGGCTTGTAATTAATACAAAAAATACTTTAAATTCAGTGCAGAGTTTATACCTTCTGCTTGTATACATTCCACTTACTTATATACATATATATATTTTTTAAAACTTCTGTAAGAACTGCTGTCTCTTGTCCAATCTCTTGTCTTAGTGCAAGTAATTGGTAAACCAGCGTATGTAAGGACTAAACTGTGGACTTTTATGTTTGTACATGTAAAACACTGATACGCTATTATATGAGGCAATATGCACAATTTCTTGCATGTTGTGTTGTTTCATAATTAAACAAAATGTAAAAATCATATACTGAATCTTTTCTTGCAATAATACTCGCGATAAAAGCTGTTACATATTGATTTATTATAAATTATTTTTTCAATTTTTTTCAGTCAGTATGGTGTCATAAAGTGCAGGAATGTCCTAATGGCATTCTTTTTTTCTGTAGCTATTCATTTTTTAAGTGCATTGCACTTTGGGCAGTATACTCTGTCTGAAATTTCTGATTGTTCTTTAGTCAATTACAGAAGAATTTTGCACTGTAAATGATATATATTATGTGCATGTACTGTAATTTTAACTCCTTCTGCAAGAGCAATGGAAATCGAATAATGATTATTACTCACAGTCAAGTGCAAAATGCTGTGAGACAAATATTAGAAATAGGTGTTACCTATCTTAAAAACTAAATATAATGATTAGCACATATCTTGTTTCTTCACCTTTTATCATAAATAACCTATGCTAATGTAAAAAGAATCCACTGTGAAAAGCAGATGGCTTACTAAGGTCAGGAATGTAAAAATAAAACTTTGCAAAAATTGCTTGCTAGCATCAAATGATTTTGGTATTACATTAGAATATGTTTATTTGCTGTGTTTCATATTTTAAGGCTTGCACCGGAGGTGGGTGTTCAGTAAGTGAAGCTAGCACAGCTATAACAGATGAGAGTACACCAGAAGGTGTTCCTGCCCCAAACGCCCAGTCATATTCATCTGACTCCTTTAACATCTCATGGGCTAAGCCTGAGTATCCGAATGGTAAGTGAACTCTTTTAGCCTCAAGTTAAAAAGATGATTAGTAAAGGTAAATTAATATTCTAAATGGCAGCTTATATGTGGTGCTTAATTTTTAATGATCGTTTTAGCACATAAAATACCTGAGATAGTATCATTGTCTGTAGCTAGGAGATTGTGGTTTTCAGCTTAACGGGCAGTTTCAGTGGCTCAAAAGTGCTCCCTTTTGGTAGTTCTTGTGTACTGCACCTCATTGTTTAATGTTTTCCAGGATAACTGAGCTGAGGAAATAGGCATTCTTGAAAGGATATCGGTCTACAACGTTCATCGTACCCTCCAACAAAACGTTCATTTCTTTTACATTAATAGATACATGATAAACATTAGATTTCTGTTCTGCATAATCATCTTGAAGTTATACAGTTGCATTGCTGTAGAAGTTAAATAATACATTTCATTTTGTTTAGAAATGTTTTTTGCTGTGAAATATTCATGTCCAAAACTTTTGTCGCAATTGAACATTTCTAATGGTATCGTACAGTATCATGTGACCTTGGATTTCACCTCAATTTTATTACCATGCATATAAAATTTTAAATTGCATCAATCAATGCATTTAAGCAACGGAATTGTTTTTTATCATTGTAGTATCATATTGATATATATCAATTATTTTCCACAATGGTTTTACATGAATTTCATTTTTCAATTTGCTTCTGCAAGTTTACCCCTTCTTTCAACTTTGGAAGAATGCCTACTACCTGTATAACTTAATTTCTAGGGATTTTAAATGATTTCTAAAACATTAGGGATTTTGAAGTTATGTATTTATAATATTCTGTATGTCCTGCTTCTAGAAGGATGTAAGAGTATGTCATCTGCTGTTAAATAATCTACTTGATAATTTATGGTTCTTTGTGTAGTGGTTTGCTTTTTTTTTTTTTTTTTTTTTTTTTTGCCTTCTAGCCCCTAAGAAACCCTCTAACCCTGTTACTAAAATGCCATCTGTGTGTGTGACAAAGGCACAGGGAAAGATAAATGAAAAGAAAGAGAGAAAGAAAGCCACATATGTGACTTAGTGACGAAGGTCTGAATCATTTTCAATGAAACAGACATTTTTTACATGTAATCATTCTTGTCAGGACTTGATCCTGTTATCTTTGCACTGTGAAAAAGACAAATGGTTTAGAGGAGTTTTTAACTAACCAAAATATACATACACATACATACTTGTGTGCATGTGTATTTTTATCTCAGTGAAGCAGGATAAGGACTATAGATTGATAAATGAATCCTTTAAAACAACCAGAAGGTGGGAACACATGACTGAATTTGCACTTTGTAGCTTGCTATTAATACAGTATTTATTGTATACAGTTTAGCTCTCCTTTTAAACCATAAGCACAATAAACAGGTTGTTAGGAAAGCTGTGAATTCAGACTTTGGACTAGCAACAGATGTGATAAGAATCAGGGGAGTTCTGTAAAATAAATGATATTCTTCTGTCCCTTGTTCCCTCATCCAAGAAAAGTGGAGGCTTCATCAGCCTAGGTGACAACACTATTTACCTGTATATTGGAGTTTTGACCAATGTGTTTAGGTAACTCTTTTACCAAATTCACCATATAGCTTACTCTTCTGTAACCCAGAACAAAGTTGTTTGCAGGCCACCTGTGTGCGTTTCACCCCTTCAAAAAATATTCAGAGGCATTTTCACTGCTTTTCCATTCTGATGCCTGTGGAGTACTTTCCCCTGGAATTGCTGTTATTCCCTGGTGATGTGTGGGTACCGTGTGCGTTGCTGTTAGAGGATTTTCATTAGGTTCAGAATTGGTAGAAGGGATTCAGCGAAGACAGTTGCCGCTGTTCTGCCTCACAGGGAAAGGCTGCTTCCTTTTTTATCTGTGAGCTTTTACTGAGTGGTTAAGAGTGGAAGAATTGCTATCATGTGAGCATTTGGAGCCAGAAGGGCACTTAGGAGGGTCAGGGCCTTTGCTTTCTCACTGCAGTGTGCTCACATGTGCACAATGGTCACAAAGGGATACATTAATTTTCTCTCATTTTCCTTCTTTTTTCTCCTTCCTTTCCTTTTTGGGAGTTTCAGAAAGAGTGTATAAATAATAACACATCGTACCGTTCTCCTATTTCTTTCTTTCCAATTTCCGATTTGCATCCTCTTCCTTATTTCAGAAAAATAATTAAAAAAAAGAAACACCTTCTTAAATTTTTCACTGACCAGCTGCTTTATCAGGAAAAATTGCATTGTTCAGAGACTTTGTTTTATTCATTTTCAGCATATTTTTTGGGCTGCCTAGTGACCACATCACTCATAATCATTCTCTGCGTTAGTACTCTAGAACTGTGTAAGAGGCTGAAAAATATCATAGTTGAGAAGCTGTAACAATACGGAAATATTATGGAGATATTTTCAAAAGTGGAAAAGGACTGGCAAAAAAAATCGTATCTTAAGTTTTCCTGCTTCACCACCTTTACTGTTGTCTGGTCATGTTTACGGGCTAAGGACATAATATAATACTTTTTTTGCAAAAGCATAGAAACTGTTTCTCACCTTTGACTTAATTTGTTCAAACTGTGTGTTTCAGCCTACTAGGCTTAAGTAGTGCTTTCTGAAACTACTGAGCTTGGCCTGGTTTCAGGTGGAAACCTAAGAATTGCCAAGATTTGCATATCATTAATTGACATCTACTTAGTAGATCTCTGGGCCCTTTCCTTTCTCTGCCTCTCTCCCTTTTTCTGACAAGATATTTCAGAAGGAGCTGTGTATTTCTGTGGGCTGATGAAGTTGATTAGGTGTTGCTGGTGTTGAGTAGATGTGTAAGCTGACTGGTATTCGCACAGCGTGGACTTTGTTATACTCTCTTGATATATCTGGAGACCAGCTGCCTACAAGTAGGCAAAGTTAAAGAGGGATTAATATACTACCCTTGAGGCCACAGGTGGCAAATAGGATTACAGGCTACTTGGCTTATTCACAAAGATGGCACAATGAAAAATAAAAAGAAAGGCATGATTTGAGACTTACTGTGATAAGGGAGCATTTAGCAGTCAGACTTATGTTATCTGAACACGGACATGGAGTTTCTGGGCTCCACTTTTGGTGTATTTACAGTCAGTTTGCACTATTTTGTGAAAAATTGTTATCTCATAGCAAATGGAAAATTTATACCTAATTCTTTGTCTCGAAGTTCCTTCAGAATCATCATCTATATATGAGGTACAGAAAAAAGATATTTGGAAGATATGTATGTTGCTTTGCAGTAGACCCCCTTCTATTTCTATCACTTACATGTCACATGTATAGATAGTGTAATATAAGCAATATAGACCAGTTAGTTCAGGGTGCGATTTAGAGAGGCTCTGTGAGATGACCTGAGGCATCAGCTACTCTGTTTTGAGCCTTGCCTGTTCTTGTGGCCTGAGCAACGAATCCATATATTCTTCAGAACATGCCCTTGCGGTACATTTTGAGGTGTGCTGTTTTAAAATGCTTTCATATAAAAACATCTTTATTTCTCTTCCCCCTTGAAAATTTTCCTGAGATGATCACTTCCTAAAAACTTCACTTTACTTGTGTACAGATCATACATTAAAATCAAGTCTTGATCTGGACTGTATCTTCTAAGGCCATATGGAATTCATTTAGGAAATAAGAGATACAGTAAAAATGAATTTATGAAACTATTCAGCAAACTATTCCACCACTTGTTTCTGCAAATCCTTATGCTTGTGAGAGAGACTACTTGTTTTTGTAATCAGTGAAACTATTCATGTAGATAAGTGTATTTTTTGCTCAAGATTTGACCTCTAGATTGTACTTTAAGAATAATAGCTTGTAGCACTTTAGATTCAGTACTACTTTTCATCTTCAAAGTCTGGAATTTCATTCAAATATTATATGGTCTTTCCCAGGGAGAGGAGAGGAGGAAGAAAAAGGGAGTAGAGCTTGTAGATACATGTGCAGGGAATTCCTAGTGACCCTATACTTTTCTTCAGAATTTAAGCCTAATTTGCTGATTTGCATTGTTTTATTTTAAAGAGCAAAATGTAATTGTACTATAGTCGATACTGATTTTGTCTTCAGTGAAACCAAGATTTAATTCTAGTTAGTTAGACTTAATAATTAAGAAGAAATTGCATCTTTTCATGGCCACGATGTGCCACTTCTGAAGCCTTATAATCACAAAAATGTATAGTACACTTTAATATTTCGTGGGTGGTAAGCTTTTAAAAAATATCTAGCAAGTCTTGAGAAGTACATAAACTTTGGGCAGGCTTTGAACCTTTTCTCAGTGTGCATTAGAGATGTACACTAACTGATTTTCACAATACCCTTGTGAGGTAGGCAAGCAATTGTACTATTATTCCAATTTCAAAAAGATAAGTGGCAAAATAGAGAGGTTAAGTTATTTATCCCAGGCCAGAAAGAATTATTGGCTGATTTAGAATAAGAACTTCGCATCTCAGAGTCGGACTACTGGCCCATGTCTTTTTTGTTCTGAAAAGCCCTTCTTTCTTTTCATTCTGTAATTTTCTCAATGAGACACATATAAGGCAGAAGTAAAATCACGAGATAACGCATCAGCTTATTAAAGATGATTGTTCTCTGACAGTATTGGAGGGATAAGAAAAGCTCGCAATATCGACCAGCAAGCTGCTTCTCATAGTGTAGATGTTGCATAATGCTGTTATTGCAAGAACACTTTAAAATAATGTCCAGTTAATTAATACTGAGTTACAGTGGGGATCTCACAGAGGTGCATACGACACCTACGTTAATATCAAATGAGTTCATTAGGATTAATGCTGTTACCATAAATATCAAAAGATTTAATAATTATTTGTCCATTACTTTAAAAGGTTAGTACTACTGGTGTAAGTACTTAAAATACTTCATTTTTTTCCTGTAATACACATCTTTAATGCCAGTGTTCACGTTTAAGGATGCCCTTATCAGTCTTTATTTATTTATTTTGTTTTTAATTGAAGCCTCAAGCATATCTTGTATGTGCCTGGAGATCTGTCATGTCCAGACTAACAGAAGGGAGGGAAAAGCATTTCTGGAATATTTCAGTCCAGAAGGACTTACACAGTCCCTGTAAGACTGCCTTTCCAAAGCTGCTGGGAAGCATCCTAGTCTAGCTGAAATGAGACAGAGCTGCAGACACTGAGCTCTTTGGAAAGTTATACCATGAACATTTCTGATTTTCATTTGACCACCCTCAACTGGATTTCAGCAGTCCAAAATAGTCTCATTCTTTTGCAACATAAAAATAAATAAAAATGCATTATTGTTACCTAAAAATGATATTCTTGATAGATTAATAATGTTAATCAGTCATGTTCCTTATTATCTCCTGTGTTTTATGCAAATATTATCATAATTTAAAAGGGCAAATTCAGTGGTAAATGTAGGTCCTGAGTCTAATGGCATCTCTTATTTACAGGGTTAAGTGTGTTTGTGCTATTTTTTTTAGCAAAGATGCTGATTAACACACTAAAACTCATCACATGGATTTTGTGACTGAATAAACCTGAGCAGAGCAGAAATCAGTATCCATGAGTGATGCCAGCTGAGTGTTGAATTTACATGCAGAATTCAGCGTGTTTAAATCCATGCAAATGGATGCTAGAAGAACTTCAAACAAAACCTAGAGTCAGCTGCAGTGCTGAGTTTCACAGATTTCTAAATATGCAATTAACTGCCAGAGAGGCCCTTGTGCAGCTCAGTGGACAATAGTAGCTTATATGAAACTGTATGTTGCCATTTAGCTTCCTCTCAAAATGCGATAATTCTTCTAAAATATATTATTGTAATGAATAAAATGGTTAAACTTCTATGGCTTGTGTTCTGGAATGGCGTGAAAGTCATCTTAATTTCTAGTATTTGTTTATCAAGAAAAAAGTGATTTAGTTAAATATTTTAGTTCTTTTGGGGAAACCAATCTCATTACAAATGTGGTGATCACTGCAGTTGCATGTGGAACCAGAAGTGGCCGTGTGAAAGCTAACAGTGACTTAAACCTTCACCATAAAATGTTCTGATCAAATGGAATAAAAATTTCCCTTCTTTGCTTGCCATAGCCGAGCAATAAGGTGTTCCCCATTTTGGAGGGAGTCATGACAACTAAGCTTCGTAAAATATTAATCCTCAGTAGATTTGTACTTTGATGTTCTTTCTGGATATGTACTTCAGCCTGTGAATGCTCTCTGAAACTGGGACTGAACTGTCTATATAGTGGGAAGAATTAGAAGGCATCTTCTGAACTGACTTCAGTTCTTCTGGTGAATCCTTCTGTAGCTTTGCATTTATTGACCTTAAGATTTCACATTTCAATAGCTTTTTGGAAAAAAAGGGAGAATATTCAGGAGTGAGGAAGATAAAGGAATGTCCTTGAGAAAAAAGTCTCCTTTGCAAGTTCAACTTCCAAAGTCCAAGCAAATCTGTAAGGTTCAGTCTTCTTTAGTTCATGAAAGTAAAAACACTGTATATGTATAGTTCATCAGTTTGTAAACTGAATTCTACAGGATTCACGCTATCCTATTATGTGCTTCTGGAAGGGTGGAGATTTAGATTTCCTTATAAATAAGATAAGCAAACACCTGCAATTTTTGAGTTAGCATTAGCCAATCAAACTGTCAAATCACTCTCTCCACTAGAAATTTTGCTAATGTTTTCTTTGAGTTTGCAAATACTTTTTACTTCTTTAGATTGCATAGGTAAGATGCAGTTTACTTCAGGACTTCTACTGTGTACTTGAGAGGAAACAGAGTAATCAGTATTATTTTGTGGTTTTGTTTAGAAAAGTGGATAAAACTGTTTTCCAGAAAAAAAAAACAAACATATCTTGTTTATTTAGTGGTAAAAAGCAGGCAATCTGGGATAATTATCAACCAAAATGAATATCAATAAGGTGTTTGGCATGACAAGAAAATTTGTTACTGATTTATTGTAGGTATCATAGCACTGGCCTGAATTGTCCTTCAACATTTCATTTGTAATGTAGATCACTATTTTTTCTTGGTCTAAAGCTGTTAAGATACAAGATAGTTCTGTGTATCTTTCTGTTCTTGTTTTCATTCCATGTAGAGTAGGCTCTGAAACAGAATTGCCTTTACTTTCCAGGTTCCAAGGTGCTGTTAGTTGCTATTCAGAAGCAAGTTTATTAATGTATTATCTTTGGAATAATGTAATAATTTTTAAAAGATGCCATCCACTTGCCAGGTTTTCAACATTTTAAGATGGGAGGGTGTGTTTTGTCTAAGTGTTGTGTGCATAATGCTGTTAAATAGTTAACTGCTTAACTTTAAACTACTTGATGTACAGAATAATATTACCCTAATGTCTGTACCATTAAAGATTTTCTTCTTAACTCTGTGATAGTATTGACTTAATATGTGTACAATCACATTGTTTTATAGGTATTATTACTAGCTATGGAATGTATATGAATGGTGTTCTGGTGCAGAATTCATCACAGCTAAGTTATTATGCTTATGGACTTGCTCCTTGGAGTCTGCATTCCTTCAGAGTTCAGGCATGTACTGCGAAAGGTTGTGCTTTGGGTCCACTGGTGAGTACCTCAATTTGTATTCTGGGAGTGTAGTAAATGTCAGATGGCAGCGAATATCAGTGTAAATGGTGATGATTCACTCTGGTCAGTACTAACCCATCTGGCAAAACGTGACATTTAAAAAAAAAAAATCCTATTTAAGAGCTGCTAAGGATTTGATAGGTCATTGTTAGGCACTGTTCCAAAATAGAGCATCGGTACAGTAAAGAAAGGCAGAATTTGAGGCTGAAACACACAGTCTTGAAATTAAATAGAGTTGATACGTTTGAAAGCTGCAGATGTCGTTTAGCCAGTTTTATAAGGCATATACAAAGACTGTTACTGTTTCAGAAATGAGCAAATTTCTTGCTGCCTAAATGAAAGGACTGATGATAATTTGACCACTGTGGAAGCTGAAAGTGGTGATACAAGTGCAAGGAAAATACGATGATTTGTAAATATCCTTGGAATCCAAGTATATATTTATATTGGAAATACTATATTGGACGTGTTTTAATGCTCTTGTACAATACCTCATTTTTCAGGATTTGAGAATGGAGGAATACTGAATTTGACATGTGAAAACAAGCTTTCTGTGGCTTTATGTTGTTAAAGACTTTGCAATCCAATATGATTTTATAGTGCTATAGCTGATGAATAATTCGAATAATACCTACCACGCTTGGTGTCACACTCAAGTGTAACTGAAAATAAACCTTTGTTAATTCTGAGATTTAATTTTTTGGTTAATTTAAGTTTATGTGTGCACTTTTTGTTTGGTAACCAAAAAAAGGAAAAAAAAAAAAAAAAGAAAAAGGAAAAAAGAAGATTTGATAGTTTTTCATGTTGTTCTGTGTTTATTTTGTACTGCAATTTATAACGTCACTGTATTGTGCTTTGGAAATATTACCTAAAGAGGAGCTTCCAGGTTTTATTTTTATGTTTTTTTTTTTTAACACGTTTCTAATATTCTTCCCAGGATTGCTTTCTTTCAACTGCTGGTAACATTCTCTACCTGCAGAAGATGACTGTAGACTTTATAACTACTAAACATTTTATAGCTTGGACTGCTTTGATGGATATTTACTCTTAAAAGCTTGAATGGCTTTTTGCCAGTTTTTCCTGTACATTTTTTACATTTCACATAAACCCAAAAGCCAAACTTTGTTTTAAGATATTCACTCTAATCCACTGCATTAACTGTGATGTTTAAGATGCTTTTACAGATGAGGTATGTATGTTTTCAGAGCTTCTGTTCTATCAAATTGGCATTAAAAGAAGAAGAGAGCAGAACAGCAGAAGCTAGGGTTTTTGAATGTTTTTAGCAGCCTTTTTTCACATCTCCACTAAACTCCAAACTTGTGTCTTGACTTTTGAAGCAATTGAAAGCAGAAATTGCTCTAGTTGATACTCATCTGCATCCCATGATCAGTACGTAAACTGTTTTCCAAAGCCAGCGATCCATCTCTAATCACAGGAATTGAAGTATAACATCTTTATTTAGGTTCACCTAAGTGCCACCAGGAAGTTAAAGCACTGTGTCTTCATTTGACTTTGAAAGATTTTTATATCGATTACAGTATAAATCCAATGCTGAAGAAAAAAAAAGAAAAGAAAAGAAAACCCAGCCCCAAACTTTACCCTCTTTGAGTACTCAAAATAGTGTGGGAAACGTCTCCCAGCAGTAAACTGATATGCTTTCAGCTGTTTTTGTTTATTTCGTGTATTTAATGTGACCTAATCGACTGAAGGATGCTGTGTGACTACCTTAAATACTGCATTTCTCCAGCTTACATTTCTGAACGTGGCTATGAAGATTTTAATCAGTTATGAGCGCATTACCAGTTTCTGTCTTTCCATAAGATTTTTATTTGTTCAGTTGGGTTTTATTCCACTGTCTTTCAGTGATTATCATTTATTTCAAGTGAAATGCAGATCTGGAATAAGTGCATTCCAAGTTGCTAAACTTTAACCTCTTGCTAGTAGAGCCAAGGTATTATTTTGTGTCTGTTCTAATTCTTTTCTGTTGCTTTAAAAAACAACAAAAAAACACAAACAATTTATTGAGAAATAGCATATCCTGCAATAGATTCAACAGGGGAGTTCAGATGGCCTTAAATTCTGCTGCTTTTGAAATGTGTTAGTTCTTGTAAATACCTGATGTAGAAAAATGAGAGAAATAAATACAACATAAGGCTATTCTGAAATAATTGGAAATAGCCAGTACTGAATATTTGTCATCTTTCCTCACTATTATAAAACTTTAATCACAGCTTTTTATTTTATGTTCATGCTAGTGCTTTTTCTTATAACCTAGTGGATGACATTTTTTCCCAATATTATTATTATTATTATTGCTATCCTACATTTAGTGTTACTTGTATGATAGCAGAGTATTTTTATTTTATTAAGTTACTAACACATCTGAAAATATCAAAGGATTATGTATAAAATAAGGTTTAGGAAAGGAAATCTGAAACAGGTTTTCTGGGTCATATGTTTATATACAGAATGTACCTTTTTAAGAGGAAATATTGTTTTTGAAGCACACTGCAGAGGTCTAGTTACATGTATTATACTGACTCTAAACAGTTTTAGTACTTTTTGTACTAAAAAGAATATTAGGATATGAAGAAAATGCTTTGTAATACTGCAACACTCTTAATTTTCCCCTGAGAAGTAGTCATAGGTTAGAGACATAATACAGATGTTGCAGCCATTTAGGATATGATGCACATTACTACCTATTCATACTGTTTTAAGAATATCTTAATCCTTTTCGGTAGAAAAAGCAGTTCGTATTCATTTCTC
>NC_088100.1:104774631-104819631 GCF_036370855.1 Dromaius novaehollandiae | reverse complement strand
ATTGTGAAAAAATCATAGATTTTTGGCAATGCTTCAATAAAAATGTAGTATTTACTTACTTCCTGTACTTACTTAGAGGTTTTTAAATGAAATAGAAGTGTTGAAGTTGAGAGAAAGAATTGAAGCTATAGAAACCTGAACAAATATTCAGGCATGCAAGGGCATATTGCAGAGGTATCTATAATTTGATAACGTGGTGGGTATTGTGTTTGATCAAAGGGTTGAGACTATGAGATTTAGATCACTCTCTTTTTCGATTGTAACTTTAACTACATGGGACCTGAAAGGCCTACATTCAAGCCTATAATATCGCTGTGGGATTTTTTTTTATATATATAAAGTAAGAGGTGTTCAGCCTCTGAAGGATGGACTCATGAGATATACATTTCTTGAAGTGCTGAAATGCTTCTGAATAAGTACAGCCCCTGGACAGGGCAATGGATGCCACTATATGAGAGAGTGATCTTTTCTAATGCATGCTGTATTTCTATATTTTTACAACACCCTCCCTAATGTATATTTTGAAACTCTGCTTGATATGTTGTTATCTTATCAGTGACCTACTATAGCATATGGTATGTTGAGATAGCAGGTTGATGACATGGAAAGCATTTAAATAACATGTAACATAACACTTTCTCTGTCATGAACTTGTTATTCCAACACTTTTGAGAAGTCAGCTGATCTTATGCTGAAGATTCTGTAGATGTCCCCAGGCTTAGCTGCTTTTTTTTGTCCTATTCCAAACCTTTCAAATTTCACACACGCACATCTGTGTCTGACTGTCTTAGATTTTGTATAAACTGGCTTTCCACCAAATAGGTCTGCCATTCATCATATTTATTTAAGATATCATCTAACTTTCTGTCTAGCTGCTTTTTCCAGTATGTGCACCTCATAGGAATTAAAAGTTTATTAAACAGTTTGAGATCTTATTGGTTATTTCTTTGTTATAATAAGTTGTATTTCATGTTAGGCTGTGTTTTAATGGGGTCAGATCATTTGCAAAAATTTTGAAGATGCTGTTGTTTTTGAGGGGGAATATTTAAGATTTTACAGTAGAACCTACAAAGCATCAGTAAAAACTCTACTGTAATACATAAAAACAGGACAGAATGTTCTAACTGAATAAACACCTTTAAGTTTGTCATTTGCTGACTTTTGAATGTTTAAGCATGCAATATAAATATCTTTTTAATGCATGTCCTAGTTTTTCATTGCTATTTAGTTTTGTTGCTGTTGATGGCATTTATTTTTGGGTAGTTAGCATGCTCCTGGTCAACATTTATCAATAGCCAAACTGGAAGAGAAGGAAATGGTAGCACAAACTGATTGAAAAAGCTACTGTGGAATTACAAGTGTAAAATGCAGATCAGCAGGAGTAGTTTGGATTTTCTGCCAACAGAGGAGGATGCTGATAATGGATTTTTTTTTTTCTGTAATTTGACCATGCTTTAGCAATATATGCAAGAGAAGTTTCTGTATCAATTAGCCTTCATTTTCAAATTCAACTATATATTCTTCTGATAACTTTATTCTTTGCAAGTACTTGTTCAAACATGGGAAGGAGCCTTGGTAAGTCTGTTTCACCATTCTGATTTATGCAGGTATGTTTTCCAGACAAGTATTTGTTCCCATCAAACTGCATATGGGGATCAAACATGATTTTAAAAAGTGAGGGCTCTGTCCCGACTCTGCAATGCTCTGGGCAATGTGTTTTCCTGCAAAGACAGGTTGTCTTGCCTCAAGTCATTTAAGTCCTGGTGCCTCCTTGGAAGAAGCCTAAAAGAGGAATTTGTTTTGTAATTGGTCAGTCCAAGGCATGAAACATTAAAATTACCAGATCTCAACTAGCTTTTCTCCCTTTAAGAGGAATTTAAGTTCTTGAACTGCTCTGAAGCACTTCCAGTTTGCAGAGGACCTGAGGGGGAAAGGTAACAGGGGCAGGCTTCATACAGGTAGTTTCCTCATGCCAGGCCCATTTATCCTTAGTGTAGTTTAGATTAAGTACAGGGTTGTTTTTAATTTTATTTGCATATCTGAAATGAAGTTCATAGTACAGGAAGAATCAGTATTACCCCTTTTCAGAGAAGAAAGTTGGAGGAAATCCTCATCTTCATACTGTGTCACATGACTACATTAGCGCCATGTGAATCCAGATCTCTAGTCCCTTGGACACTGTGATGCATTTGAATGCAAGTTGGACATCAGGAGAATCCTTAGCTACCTCTATGTCCTTAGTGAGTTTCACAAGACAAAGTTGCAGGTTTACACTCAGAAATGTGTGTTGCTAATTAAAGTAAAAGTCAAGACATTGTTTTCTGGTTTTGTAGTTTTCATCGCTTCTATTGATACCATATTGTCCAAGTTTCTTACTTTTCGAGATGGTAGTTCATCTTGGAATTTTTTTTGTTTAAATGAAGAATTATTCATCTGGTAATTCTGCTTATTTGGAGATCCTGTGCGAGAAAGCTTCTCCCCCGCCTACTCATTCTCTTGGCAAACTGGAGAATCCTCACAGTAGGATACAGTAATTTCTTGTAAAAAAGCTACATATATAAACAGGTTGACTTCTAATAGAGGATTTCTCTTACAACCTTCATTGGGCACAATGCTTTAAGCATGCTCTCCAATCAGGATTTAAATAGGGAATGTAAAATATCCAGCTACTACTTAACACAGTGTCTGTTGGGGGAAGACATACCACCTGCTGATGCCAGTAGAAGTGAGAACAGCAATACTAAAGCCTGTTAAAGCTCTCGGTCTGTATTGTGTTGAAGGCCTGAGAATGGAGAATGAAAGTTCTGTGGGATGTTATCTTTAAAGAGGCTGAACAAGGTACGCACTTTACCTTTAAAACTGACCAATTAAAAAAAAAAAGCCCATTTTTGAGAATTAATATGTTTCGGAAAGGACTAAAACATTTCTAAGAGACATGTTAGACCAATTTTCTTAGTGAATGGAGGCTTTCTTTTAGGCATAAAAATCACAATTGTTTGCATAATTACTTCGAAATATAAATATCTCTGTGTAGATTAGCCTGCAATATCTGACAATAGATAAAAGTTAAGATGTGCTTTAATCTTTGCAAAAAAATCTTTTAAAAGAAGGAAGTTTAGTTGTTACTTATATGTAATCAGAGCATATCATTCATTTTCAAGACAAGCTATTCCATCAAACAGTTGCTTATTTTTTTAGCCTATTATTGAGCAGTTATTGAGCCTTTCCTCTTATGTACCTGAAACATTCAAGCAGCTGCTACTCCAAAAGCCTGATCTTTTTTTTTTTTTTTTTTTTTTTCCCCAAAGCAGATAGATATCAGCGCTGTGTTCCTCCTGTGTTCATTCACTTACCAAAGATGTTTTTTACCTCATGTGTTTTCGTGCCAGGGACAGATCATTATCAGTTGTGAGTAGGAAAAAGTCACCCCAACTTCACTCCAGTAATTTAGGATTACATGGTAGCTGTATACATTTGGCAGCCTACAAAGCCTGAATTCCCTCGTAGTAATTCTTGATTTTTTTTTTTAATAGCAAAGGCACACTAAATTTGACAATAAGAATAATATTCCCTTCTTCAAGAAGCTGAGCTGAGGAGAGTAGTCCTTGAGCTTAAAAGGGGAAAGTTTTCAAAATGAACACTACCTGACTCTGAAAAAGTGTGTGGTATCAATGATATCAGTAATTTACCACTTACCTTTGTAGTATGTGATAGACTTTAATCTGCTACAGTCTATTGTACTACTGTCTTGGTGCCTTAGATACATTAGTGCCTTAGCTTTAGTAATGCTAAGGGCCTGCTATTTGCAGCTCTGTAACCTTTCTCTGAAGTGACTGAGACAGCATTTTCCAGAGCCTCTGTGGCAGTATTTTTTCCTTATAGTTCTCATGCTGTTATTCTCAGATTATTTTTCTCATGGACCTGCACCTGGACGTGCAAGTCCTAATAGTGTTTTCACAGGAGGTTCTCGTGGGAGCAGCTACTACTGGCATGAAAATCACCCCTTCACTCTCTTCTTTGCCTTCCAAAACATAGTACACAACAAAGTAGATAATACTCAATTAAATGCTTGATAAATATTCATTAATATGTGTGCACAGAAGTGTAATGACCAATGTGTGCAACACTTGCACCATGATAATGTACTACAGTCAGCACTAATAGTGTCATAATGAGACCAACCAATAGGCATTTGAGTGAGTCCAAATAAAAAGTAGTGGTAGGGGAACAGCGTGGTGAAAATCATCATCATCATCATCATCATTGCCATCAGCAGTAGCCTTGTCATCATCATCATTGCCACCTGCTGCACTAGCGAGACACTCTCTCCACCCCCCAGAGAAAGAAGCGTGTTTGGGAAGCCATAGCTGCTTTTTCAAGCTGGTCATTAAAGAGAGTTTTCCCATTTCTTCCTCTCTCCCCCTCCCTCCTTCTTTCCCTCCATCCGTCCATCATTAGAGTTGATGTATGCCATCAGCTACAGACCCCACTAATAAAACTCTGTGTGTAAGCCCCTCTCAGAATCCTTCACGCAATAATACTGTGGCAAAGTTTTATGGTAATGAACCAGCCAAAAGCTAATTCACATTGGGACAGATGTTCAGCCCATGTAAAAGACTGCATTTCCATAAGATTTCAGTAGACAATTATTTATAACCTCTGAAGGATCTAAGAAATTATACTGTGTTTCATAATTGTTTTAGTATGAGTCTAGCTATATATATATGTGTGTATATATATATATATATATATATATATATATATATATATAGAGAGAGAGAGAGAGAGAGAGAGAGAGAGAGAGAAAGAGAGAGAGAGAAAAGAAAATTATAGCTGTGGAATGCCTTTGATGTTTCTAGATTCTGGTGAAATTGCACTGTGGTTGGTCTAGTGAACTGAGGGCATTACTGGGCAATCATAAATCTTTTGCATGCATCTCATCTACCCTGGTGACCTTGGGCAAATCATTTAACCCCTCTGTAGCTGTTTCCATGTTTGTAACATGACAATAATAATATCTATCTACCTCTCTGCAGCATTGCCAGGATTAATAGTTAATGTGTGTATGTTTTCAGACTGTAAGTGCTAGGTATTACTGTTAACTGAAATGGAGGTTAAGCACTTGTCCTAAAGATGCTTGAGGGGGGAAAAAAAGAGGATGCATCCTCTATGGTTGAATAATTGTGTTTAAGCCATTCACTAGAGCAGGATTTAGGGAATCTTCAGCTTTGAGGAATATGCCATTTAAAGTTTTATTTGCGTGGCTAGAAAACTAATGGCTTTGTACATACTTTAGGATGATTAGTGGGTAAAGTTTAGTGAAGCTTCAGTAGTTTTTGAGCAGCTTCACAATACACCAACTGCCAGCTTGATTTCCTTCAACACCAGACATGCTGCTCTTTTCTATTTCCTAGTGCAAGTGTCTTGCAGAAAAGCAAAAGAAAGCACTGTCTCTCATTTCTTCGTTGGACTGTTTCTTTGATAAGACTCTAGCATCAGACTGCGAATAGTACTTTTTAACTGATCTGCATTTCTCTTTTCATATAGTTATTTTTTTTACATGTACACTGGTCTGCTTTTATATCGTGTACTGTAGTTTATTAGCTTTCATATTATGAAGTGAATACATAAGGCTGAGCCCCATTTCTGTGAGGTATGTATTACCCATTCTGACAGGCTCAAATGCTTAGTGACTGCCAATAGCAGGAAAGTCTGAGTCCATCCCCACTCCCTCAGAATAGCCTAGGGAATAATACTTATTCTTCTGGAGATGGCACAGGTAAACAGTATTGAATAAAAGGGAATTGGCTGAACAGTCCTCTTATAAAAACAGTCCTTTAGTTAATGAATGTTCTTTACAGTTTTTAATCTCTTTGAAGAATGAGGAGACCAAATTAGTAGTGCTTGGGTATCTATGATAAATCCCAAGTGCAGAAAGCAATATAGGACGTTGGGCACACAAAATTATTTGTGTAAATGTTGTAAATACGTGACCCAAACAAAGTATATGTAATGTGATGTGCCTCCCCAGATGAAGAAATTTGGTTTAGATAGTGGTATGTTTTGGTCTCAAACAAATCTGCTCATCTTTAGAGACTAATGTAAAACCCATCTATTTTCTCAGAGTAGAGAAAGCATAATGAAAATTGGGGTTTGGAAAGATTTGATGAAGTTTTTATTTGGACTGTATAATGGGGATCATACCAGATTTTGACTATTTAACTTTATAATGTTATGTCAGAAATATGAGGATACTATGATAGGCCTTCTTAGGGATGATATATCCTGTTAACATTGATATTTATGTTATTCTACATGGTTTTGCTTTGAACAGAGAGCTATTCCATACGTAAGTATAGCAAACACTCGCCTGAGTGATTCTATGGTTCTTTCAATCCACAAGTGTATCATTTATGATGCCTTATCTAAGGTGATTGGAAAAGCTGAAAGAATGTCTCATGTCAAATGAAAGTCCTAGATCAAGTTTAGAGCTTCATTCCTTCTGGAGTATTACAGCTAAGTGTAATGGCGTTTGACAGTATTGGCATTTTTTATATGACTTCTTTTGGCTAACTCAGCATTCTGAAAAAATAGTGTTTTCCCTTTGTGATTGAAAGGGTTAAATAATACCAATTCATTACCACTCACAAAAGGATTTATTTTGTTCTCATAAATCAGTTTTATTCCACATTTTTATTATTCCCTTGGGTCAGCTGCTCCAATTGAAATCAATACAAGTGCAAGTGACACAATCAATCTGGATATTTGATTATGGATTTGAGACTTCCAGTTCTACTCTGTGTATTTAGCTAGTCTCCTTCTGATAGTGTCCCTGGAGAATCGAAAATTCTTATTGGCATCCATGAATTATGGGCATAGATTCAGAAACCAGATACTGTGATAATCTCCATTTATGTGCTGCTACTAGCTAGAGAAAGAAGGCTCTAACTATGGAAAAATAAACCTGAAGATCTTAAAGCTAACTGTTTTAAACTGTAACTTTTTTTAGTATGTAAAATCTCTCCTGAAATAAGTTTTTAAAACCTCATTATTCATCTATAAAACACTCAAACAGTATACATTAGGTCAATAATTACATGCTTTGTCATCGGTTTAACATCATGAATGCAGCAAACATTTTTATTATTTGATGCTTTCCAGTCATTTATATACTAGGTGATGTTATGCCACTTAGATTCCTAAACCATGCTGGGGCAGGAAAGGAGACACACTAGAGACTCAGGAGTGCATAGAGGCATTATGCTTCTCAGGCAGTAAATGGGCAATACAGAATGTTGTGCTAAATCTTTTCAAAGGTGTTGCAAATTTTCCCCAATTGATGCAAACATCTTGCTAGTTTCATAGGCTACTGAGAACTGCGTCCTGAGTGAGCTAGCAGTACAGCTGTAGACGCTTGGCCTTTCTCCTTTGTGCAGTGCAACACTGGGTAAATAGTTTTTTCCTGTCCCCTGATTAGATGGCTGACAGAGAACAGGTTTTGTGTAGCTCTGGAGTTCAGAATTTTAGAATTCTAGTCTAGGCTAGTTTCTTACTGTCTTATAAAGCAAGTTGACTTTTTGCATTTAACAGTCACGGTTATACAGACTATTGCAAGACAAACTTTTGCAGCTGATTCCATTGTATGATGACCACTAAACTACTGCATAACTAGTTCTGAGATCTAAAGATGACAGGTAATACATGAGTGATTAACAATTGTGTGTTTGGGGAAAAAAGGAGAAAACAAAGCCAAGCAAAACTAGGTCAGGGTTTCTTGGCTTGTTCAACTACCAACTTGTTCCCCTCCCCCCTCCCCCCAACTTCCAGTTGTGTCAATTTTACTTCAAAATTTCTGGAAATGTGTAGGTATCACTGAACAATCTTAAAGTTGCTAGTGCCAGAATAGACGGACTGTGCCCTGGCTGCCCCACTTGAACTGCATGGGCTTCCAGACTGGAGAGTCATTGATTACCACCAGTCAGCAGTTCCTGGCTTACTCCACCAAGTGGAGTAAGAGGAGGAGTCTGTCCAAAGAGCTCTGATATTTTATAGCCAACTGACATTTTGAGTAATCTGATATAATAAGGTGTGGGAGCCTGTGTGGAGCTCATGCCTTAACCAATTGTGAATCCTTTTGAGTCCCATCTCAATACGTGGCTTCTGGGCAGGGAGAGTTTCATGAGTTCTGCACTGTTTGTAGCATCTCAGTAATTAAGAATTGCTTCTGTTGGTCCATTTGTTATTTCTCCAGCTCATCCACCATAGCCTGTCCTTTTCCTCAGAAGATCCCCCAGAGTGTTCTGCTGGTTCATGTCATGTATGGGCCCCATGACCACTATGCCCATGATAATCCTTGGCACTCAACTTTCTTTATTGTCACCCACATGTGAAGAAGGCAATGTGCATGTAGGTCCAATTTTTCCTATTCATGTGGAGCCGAGAATGCTAGAACCTGAACACAGGAGGTATGTGTGAAATACACATCATCTGTTTCCATCTGTGGAATGCTTGCCAGAGCTGAGTAGCCTCACCCTATTTTATGATTTTATTTTATTTTATTTTATTTTATTTTATTTAGGCCATGGACTGAGTTTTTAGTGTGTCCTTACAGTGGGTGGGTTTTCCATGACTGATGCATTGCCTCACAATGACATCAGCCAACTTCCTCAGCACTCATGGGTATATCCCTTCAGGTCCCATGGCCTTGTGTACATTCAGTTTGTTTAAATGTTCCCTAACATGATCCTTCTCCATCAATGGTAAGTCTTCCTTGCTCCAGACTTTTCCATGGGTCTCAGGGACATGGGATTCCTGAAGATTACCACTGAAGACCAAGGCGCAGAGAAGACATTTAGTACCTTGGTCTTCTCCATGTCCTTTGTGACTAGGTCCCCATTCGCATTCAACAGCAGGCCAAAATTTTCCCTAGTCATCCTTTTGTTACTGTTATACTTGTAGAAGCCCCTCTTGTTGCCCTTCACCTCCCTTGCCAGATCCAACTCCAGGTGGTCTTTGCCTTTCCTGACCCTGTCCCTGCATGCTTGGACAGTGTTGTTATATTCCTCCTGAGTCACCTGTCCCTGCTTCCACCTCTCGCATGCTTCCTTTTTATGTTTGAGTTTTATCAGGAGCTTCTAGTTCATCCATACAGGCTTCCTGCCTCTCTTGTCTGAATTCTTGCTCTCTAGGATGGACCATTCTTGAGCTTGGAGGAGATCTTTGAAAGTCAGCCAGCTCTCCTAGACCGCTCTCTCCTCCAGGGCTGTATCACATGGGATTCTTCCAAGCAGATCCCTGACTAGACTAAAGTCTGCTCTGAATTCTAAGATTGTGATCTTGGGTCTCTTTTTTTTTTTTTTTTTTTTTTTTTTTTTTTTTTTTTTGCCTTCTTTCAGGATCCTGAACTCTAGTATCTCATGGTAGAGGTCATGTGTATCCCACCATGTCTCCGTGATCCCAATGAGATCGTAACCTTGCAATTGTACACACCTGCATTTCCTCCTGTTTGTTCCCCATGCCATATGTGTTAGTGTACAGGCAATTCAGAGAGGCCCCAGTTGTGCCAATTTTCCAGAAAGGGCATGAGCGTTTTCCCCATAATGCTGTCCTGTAGGCACTTCCCTATTTTTGTGCATACGCTTTGGGTGACCACACTTCAGCCTTGTTTTGCTGACTGCTAGATCCCTCCTGTCCACATCACCCTGCACCCTTTGCTTGCCAACCAGTCCACCACTTCCTCGCTTGATTGTTGGTCAGCCTCTCAGTCCCCCCTGTCGTTCCTAGGTTAAGCTCACCTTAAATTTTGCACGTTAAGTATTACTACAGTAATACTACAGTATTACTGTAATTAAGTATTACTACAGATTTTTTAAGTAAGTTCAGTAATCGTAGGACTGGAAGGAGTCCCATCTGCTGCAGATTTCAGGTGGCTGTGTAACATGAGTGTAGCTCAGAGTGATGCACAGAACGTTCAGCGTATGCACACTGTAAGGCTCAAGACAGTCTAAGCTAGCTGTATCAAATTTAAGTCTGTGAAAGTCACAGAAGGTACTTTTGCCTGTTTTATAGTGAGGGAAACTGAGCTGTTGAAGAAAGAAACTGAATAATATAGTCAGAAGCTAAATCTGTGCCTCTGGGCTTTCAGACTTCTGCTGTATGTGGTGATACGGACTTTTTTTTCTTCTTTAAATATTTCATATTTTTCACTCTTAAAACCAAAAGATAGTGTAATTATCAGCAAAAGAAGAAAAAAGCTGAAGTTTTTCAATGCAGATAATGTGAAGTGTTCACTATTTACAGGAGAAGGTGAATATTTTGCATTCATAGTTTTTCCATTTTACCACTGTACTTTTAAATTACCCATCTTGCCTCATCCTCCCTGGCCCCTAAGAATGGGAATATAGGTTCTCTACAAGAGAGACTTTAAGTTTGGCACTGCGTTTGGTGCATCGAGACCATGATCTGTCCTTAGGAACAATGCATCTCTCAGCTCAGGAGCTGAGGAGCAAATAGTGGTTCAGAAGATTGAAACAAAAGCAGCAGTGCACTCATCTGGGGGGAAAAAAAAAAAAAAAAAAAAAGCTCTTGAAGAGGGAGAGGGAGTCAAATCAAAGAAGGGATAACACTTCATGAGACAATTGTCTTGTGACAGTTAGGATGACACTTGGAAAAGAGTTAACTATGGCAGTGGGTTAGGAAGAGATAGTCACCAAAATGGTGGAGACAGATATTTACCTGTTTTTAATGGGATAGAACTAACGGAAAGTCATGTTTTTGACATGACAACATACTGCACTAGTAAAACTAGGAAAGGGAGAGAGGGAGGGAAGAAAAATCTTAGTTGTGAGGAAAGGAATAGCTTGTGTGGGAGTTAATGAGGCTCAAGAATAGGCAAAACTAATGGACAAAAAATTGAGCTTATAGAAGAGGAAGTGTGCATGTTCAGAGAATTTTCCCTGGAAAACTTAGCGAGACAAAACCAGGAACCAGAGCAGGGGCAGAAATTTGTGCTAAGTTAGGACTAGACGAATGGAAAACGAGGCAAGAGAATGAATAAGTGAGTTGTTTTTGTTTCATTTTTGTTTTCCTGTTCTGACTTTAGCTTCTGCTCTGACCTCAGATAAGATGCTTAACAAGTCTTTATATATGAAGTAGGCATAAAAATAACTGTAAGTTTTTGTGCCAGTTAACTAAGTAATCTTTGTATAGTTCTTCAGATCTTTGTATCAACTGTTCTGTGACCTGGATTTTGGCTACTTTTATTCTTTGAGTAGCCTTCTACATTGGGAAGAGTTCCATTTACATCTGTTTGAATACTGTGGAATAACATGCTCTTTAAAGTAAGCAGGACCTGTATGCACATAATGCAAACAGTATCAATTGGTAGTAATATTTCAGAATATTAAACAAAGCCTTAAACTCACATAATAAAATATCTCTTGCCATGTAGTAGCATGCAATATGTACTGTGTACTTCTGTGAATAAAGCATCACGTTGTCTAGAAATAATAATATTGAAGGAAAATAGTAGCTTTTTAAATATTTATGATGATCAAAACTTAAGTGTTACAGGCCTGAATATCTTTTAGGTTGAAATCTCTCTGCATTTTACAACTAACAAACCTGTAATATCACTTATGTTCAGACAATTCTGGGGATAAAATGAGCAGTCAGCCAATCTGTAGCACACCGCACCACAAGTAAGAGAAGGGAAAAATTTTCTGTCTTGCAAAAAAGTGTGAGTTGTTGAAGTCCCATCAGAATGTGAACAGAAGTGTATGGAAACTGCGTTTAGCCAACATCACCTGTGTAATGATGGCCAGCTCTTGATGATTAGGGAAAGAAAAACGAGTGAGCACTCAGTGATATTTTTCACTCACCTAACCTCCTTGCTTCCTGCAGTCAGCAGCAGAGTATAGTTGTGTCGATGTTTTTATGACAGAGACACATTAAAATGGTTATGTTTAAACTTACTGCTTTAATAATCATAAGTGCAAACAAAAATAGTAATAAAAATATTCAGTGATTTTGAGAAGATTGTGCATACATATGAAAAATGAGGTTTTGCTGTTTAGTACAGGAAAAGCAACCCTCAATTTAGTACCTTTCCCCTTAAAAATGTTAATTTTGATTCAGATGGGAAGAGTACCTTTGAATGTGGCAAATGCTGGAAAAACCCACCGTTTTTAAGTATAAGAACAACATGTTTGATTTGGCTTATTTCTTTTTTCCATCACAGTCTTTGTCATGAGAATGGTTTCCTGTTGTGCCATTTTCTCTGCTCCTTACAACCTTTGTCACATGAATAAGATATCAGAACACTAATGACTAATATACAGTATTCTGTGTCTGCTGATACTATACTGTACTACTGTGACCTTTGCAATATTATGTATTGTGATTGGCTGTCCGTTTCACCTCTTTCCCACGAGTTAATAAGGCTGTAAAAAGGAGAGGACTTGAAATGGCCAGCCAGTCAAATTACAGAATATTGAAAAGGTCAGAGCAGTACAGCACAGAGAAAAAAATTACGGAATATATGAGGCATTAAAATTCTTGTGACAATGATTATAACAAGAATGGAAAAGGATACCCATTTATGTTATTTCAATCTAGTGAACCCCATAGGCTGATGGACCCAGGACAGCAGTAATTTACGCACCACCGGCCCACATGAGTTTTAGTCACCTATTTACACTAGTGCTCGATAAAAGGAATGCGTGTCTTCTTTGGAAACATCTTTGAACTGTACAGCCAAAAATACAGAGAGCCTTCAAATACAAACACTCGCCAGCTAGAGTCCTCTGTAAGGCTTTGCACTTTTAAACCATGATTTATAACAGAATATGAATGTGCTTTTTTTAATGTAAAGGTGTTTTATTACTTGACTTTGCTTCAAGTATACGTAGTTCTTGAATATGTATATGGATACTCTTTTGCCCTATTTTCTTCATTTGGATAATTTTTCCTCAAAAATTGGAAGAGTAAATTATTTCTTTTATAGAGAGGTAGCAGCTGGTATTTTGAGACTGTTTTTCATTTGCAAACAAGTACTCCTGTGCATATATCTGACTGTGTTCAATCTCTGTAGGTTAAAAAACTCCCTGCTCTCCTGTACAATTACTGTACTCAGTTTCTGCCTCCTTAACTTTTTATACAGCTCCTGTTGACAGAGTGCCATACCTACTATTTTCCTGGTAATAAGATACAAAAGATCTCTACCTGTGTTTGCATTTTAGAGGAGCAAAAAAAAAATGCATCTCAAAAGTTAGAGGGCAAGTGGGGAGGATGTAATTCTTTTGAGCTTCCTACTGGTCATTGCTGCTTTTATTCACCATCCATAGGTTCCCAGCAAAAAATCTGGAACTCTAGAAGACCTTTTAGTAGCACAGTAGCTCTTTCCCAAGATTGCAGGATTGCAAAACTTAAAAACATAATGCTCAGAAGACTCTCAAAGTACTGTAACAATGACTTGATTAAATCTGCAAGTTAGGAGTAAAGCTCTGTTAAATAAACAGGATATGCTTGATAAGTCTAGTGAGGGTAGAGCAAGCTGATGGACTAAGGACATAACTATTCATGTAAGAAGGAAGGGAAGAACTGAGATACTTGGACCTGGTGTAAACTAGGAATAAATTGGGAGCAATACACCTTTTTCTCAAATACCAGCCTTAGGCGGAAGTCCCTCAGAAATACTGGGGGAAGTATAGAAAGCCTTAGTAGGAGGAAAGCTACCAAAAGAACAAAAAACATTATGCAAATATATGGGAAAGATTGAGGAGTATGGGGAAGCCTTTCATATCTGAAAAGAGCTTGGTTTTTGCAGAGGTTGCAGGTGATAGTGACTCTGAACCCTCTTGCATCTGAATTCATCTTTTGGTGAAGGTGCTAAAAGTATTGAAGAACATGATAAGCAAGTTCTAGAAGGAGTTTTTCTCCCTTCTTAGCTACGTTGTTGTTGCTAGCTATTTCTTGAGGGTGGCTTCCTTACTGAAGCACTAGTGACAGTTCATGTCAGGAGTGATGAGGCAAAAATGCACAGGAAAGAGTAGATATTCTAGCAGAAACTGTTTGTCCAAAGTGAAACAGTGTGTCTTATGATTTTACCAGTGTCTCAGGCAGGTGCTGTTTAGGGATGTGGCACCTTGCTGGTAGGTGAAACTTGGAACTGTGAGCAGGATGGAAAAAGCATACACATGAAAAATGGAAAGAGAGGGGCATCATCCACTTATACTCACAAATAGGGTCCATACTGAGGCAGTCTAGGCAGGAATGGCATAGAGTGATATGCCAGGGTTATCGCTGTATCACTTTCTGTCAGGCTGAACCTATGTGTCTGCATTTTCCAGCCCACTGAAAGCAAAGTTTAAGCAGTGAGAAGAAGCAAAGCTGCATATTGCAAGTCATCCCTAGCAAGCCCTGAATTTTAAAAATATTCTTCTAATATTTTATTTGCCAGTAGCTGTAAGTTGCTTGGCTGGCAACAGGGATAAAAAATCTTTTGTCTGTTTAAAATTTAAGTTAGGAAACATGTAAGTGCTCCTCAGATTTTTATTAGAAGCAATGAAAAATTTTGAACTGCTCCGTTGTCTAACTCATTGTAAATTTGCAGGTTCATTTTTGAGCTGAATAAAATGGTTATGTAATTACATACTTCTCCTAATTATTGAGTAATTATATACTTCTTATAATTGCCAAGTAATCACTCCGCTATAACTAGAATTTAATGTTACAACTAATTGTATAATTACTGTATATTAATGTTGTTATCCAGGCAACTTAGAACAAAGTGTTATTCTTTTAATTCTTTTTCTCTTTCTTCAAGCTGTATTTTTAAAAATATAGTATAGCTAGCCATTGGAAGAAAGGTTAATAGTGGAATAAAAACATCAGCAGAGGAAATACATGCTTTCGTTTTGGAGTCAGGTGGATGAGAATAAAAAATATTAGCATGTTAAAACTGCACTATAGATGGAATAAGTTGAATTTTCTCATGAATTGGGCAAATAAATTGTTGTTGGCAGCCTACTTTATGCTTGAGGTTTGAATCTATCCTGTGTGCCTTGAGCCATCAACAATAGGATTTTTAAACTTTTCTGAACGTTATAAATGAAACATTTAAAAAAATACATCTCTTCTCACAGCCTAGCCAGATCCTTAAATGTTTCACATCACTTGGACCTTAAGAGTGTATATGTCAGTTGACCGTTTCTAATGGCTTTATCGTTGTTAATAGGTGCATAGAACAGATGTTCTTAGGTGGTCGATGCAAATAGTAAGTCACAAATGGTGTGGTGATGCACAGAGCAACTGTGATAGACAAGGGGAGCAAGCTGCTTTGTTTGTATCTACTCCCAAATTGCACACAAGGACTTTTCAACCAAGATGCATAATGAGAATCTGAGATACAACTGAGAGCTGAGACCAAGTAGTGGGCCCAGATGCAGATCTCTAGTGCTGGCAGAATAGCCAGTGTATATAAGGTTGAGCTCATACAAAACCTTAATTCTGCAGAATGATCATGTCTATATGTAGGATGTGTAAAATGCGGTTGCTTTACCTCCATTATGGTTCATAAAGTAGGGTCTCCAAGGCTAATGTAATATCTAGTGAAATCCAAAGTAAATCCATCAGGTTTCATGAAATTTTTCTAGATTCACACCACTGTAGCCTCTCTGTGTGGTCTGTGCCACTGCATGGTATAATCCAGGTATATTTTGAGCAATGGAGAACTACACTACAAGGTTAGTGACTTTCCCCCTCCCCAAAAACCTCAGGGAGTCAGTCTGCCATATGTTAGCAGCAGAGTAAGTGAAGCACTCTTTGTGCAGCTCTGTGAACATCAAGGTAATTGAATGGCTTGGACTTACATGAGAATCACAGACTGTTTACAAGAATCCCGAAATCAGAGGATTAATTTCATTCTCATAGCTGTTGTTTCTGAGACTTCTGTGATTCTACTGTTGTTTCTAATGCGGAATTCCCATTGCCTTCCATGTAAGAGCTCTCTAGGTATCTTTGAGAGTTTTATTTTGTTATTTTTATAGGGTAGAATATTTTTATACCTTAAATTTGGGATCTTGAAAGGGTCGTAAAGCATATTTAGGTTGCTGTGGTCTCCTGTAATGATTTCAACAGAAAAACTGAATACTTCAAATCCTTATTTTGTTTTTGAGTAGATTGAGGGAAAGCATGCGTTTCTTACTGCAGATGAGTAATTCTTATGTATGTAATGAAGTGAGTTAGCTTTCATAGCTAAGAAACTCCTAAAGCAAATGCCTTTCTAATGCATTCAAGGAGCATTTTGCCAGTCTTTGATGGAGATAAGAATTGACCCGAAATTTTTGTATGATCCTGATCAGATCTGGATTTGCAGTTCTTGTACATCTGTTCTAGAACACTAGTAATTTCTGAGAACTGGCTTCTGTTTGCAATATGCAGCAGTCAGTTTTGCAACTGCGTGGTTGGCTTTTAAATTTTTACAGGTTTCACAGGTACCACAAACTGTTGCCAAAAGGAGGAGAAAATGGAGAATAATATTTATTCTTCAAATGCAGCCATTTCTCGGTGTTTTTGATATCAGTGGCAACTTTTCATTTCGGTAGAAGTAAGACTTAGTTCATATTGAATGGCCAATTGCAGCAGATACAAAAATCTAACATTTGTTCTCCTCCCCTCTCCTTTTTTTTTCTTAACAGCTAACACTAATTATTCTATTGTAAATGGCACTCGGATCTTACACAGCAGCAAAGAATCCAATGTATGGGTACCCATTAAAGGACTGATTCCATTTTCTAACTACACAGTACAGGTGAATGTTTCCAACAGCCAAGGCAGCTTGATAAGTGATGCTATAACAGTAGTCACGCCTCCAGGAGGTAAGTATGAAAAAGTGCTGTTTCTACTCATGCAACAATTACACAAATGCTCTGGTGAACAAAACATTATTTATTATTGCAACTGAGGACTGGAAGTTCAGAAAAATATGTTGTGTTAGTAGTTCTTACTAATAAAACTGTTTCTTTCAGCTTTTAATTTGTCACATTGCTCAATTTAAAAACTAGAAAGTGAAAACAGGTAGCTGTATAGATAACAGTATGTAAGTGAGAAGTGCATTAAATACTTTACTTTTTTGTATGAATGGGATTAGATTCTATCGTGGGTGGCTAATCTAATCTAAGAGAGGTTCACTTGCATTTTGTCATCTGTCTTTGACTAGAAGTTGTAAGTGCTGACAAAGTGCACTGACTGGATATATTTAGATAATTTCTTTAATAATGGTAATATTAACCTTTAGTAACATATTGAGCCAGCAATCTACACCCTGGTGTAGCACTAAGGGAGGCAGTTGCAGTGTGCTGATTTACACTGAATGAGGCTCTAATCCACTTTGGATGTTATCTTAATAAAAATTTGAAGTAACAGAATTGATCAAATACTCTCTAAACAGCCTACATGCGTGGTTTTGAAATGAAAGCTTAAATTTACAGCTTGTGTGTATGTGTTTCTCTTGTACTTTCTTTTCATGGACATCCTAGTGAATTACAGACCAAGAAGGAAAGGGTAAAGTCACAGCATATTTCATACATCTCAAATTTGTTTGCTAACTTATACCTGATATAAGCAATTGCAGGTTGTTATATAAGAGTAAACCAGACTTGAGATAAATTGCTCACATAAGCACTTAAGACACTGATGTGTTTAATCCCAGTGTCGCTGTTCAATTTTGCATGTAGAAACTGCAAAATTTGGTAGAGAAAATTTTACCAAATGAAAAGGTAAAGGATCTTTAAAGATAGGCAAGGATGTGAACAAGTTTTTGATGGCCATTAGGATACACTTTCTTTTGTCATTAGATTGTTGTTGATTACAATTAGGAAACTTATAGCTTTGAAATTATCTTTTTTATGACCTTGTGGTAGTTTAAAAGCAATACCTCATTGATTAAATAGGTTTTAGTTCATGCTTCCTTTTAGTTAATGATCTGAAAACATATTATCCTGATTTACGCATAAAATCATGCTGAAAAGCATGTGGCATTCACTAGAATATGTGTGTTTAAGTAGAATTAAATTAGCAGCGAGAGTTATTAAAGAAATCTTCCATACTATTGTCCAGTGGACTGTGATCTGTAGTGAAATGAATAATAAATGAAGCAGTGCATATGAGAGAAATACACACACAGTATTCTCACCACATATGCGCATACATATGCACACACACACATATGTGCATATCTAGGACAATGTATATTCACTTTTCTATGATGTTTATTATAATGACTCTTTGAGTGCCATAAAATTCCAATCCATGCTAAATTACGAGTATAATGGTAATTTTACACTGGGCTCTGGTCAGTGTCTTCACTTACAAACACTTTCTAAATCATCAAGTGAAACCAGGTCTTACTGAAATCAGTAGGAATTTTGCTTTTGACTTCAGTGGCCAAGATTTCACTTAGACAGGAGTCTTATTTAGTCAAAGAGTAAGGCATGTCTATTTATATGCAAAATTATAGCTTTGTTATGACTGTAAAAATTTAGCATTGCCTTTCTGAGGATAACAAAAAATGCTGTTTGAAAATTTGCATTGTGGGGAGTACATTATGAAGTTTGAAAGATCGTGTAACAAAGAGAGTGATAAGAGGACAAAGGATAATTCCATTTTGAAATTACTGCTGAAATTACTACTGAAACTGCTGTTTTTAATTATGTTGCATAATTTCTTTCAACATGCGTCTCCTTTGTTTCATTTTTATTTAAAATGTATTGCACAATATATGTATAGCACACTGAATTTTGAGAGTTACCTGATTGAATGTATCTTAATTTCTCATCAAACTGATTTGCCATGCTTAAAGTCATTGCTTAAAAAAATCTTAGAAATAAGGAATATATTTTACTTAAGCTCTTGACTAAAATTGCAGTTCAGGTTCAAGAGTTCTTGGGAAAGATTAAAAAAAAAATTGAATCCAAATGTTAATCCATAAATATGAAACTTTCTTTTGACCCTTACCCTGTAGTGGTCTGGAGTTACTAATGGGGTTAGGATTTCAACTCTTAATGGGACTTGGTGCATTAGTGTTTTGTATGCATGGAATTCAGCATTCAGTTTAATAAGTGGTTGACATTGGTGATGTCCCTTAATTTGCTTAAATCTAATTGGCTCTTTTATCAGTCAAACCTGTATGGATTGGCAATTGATCAGAAAGGGTCAGCCATGACTGTGCATGTACTTAAATGCTGGAACCACCAGTTAAAGTCACTGTTGCATAATAAGAAGCTGAAACCATGAGAACAAATGATCTTCAGAGTCGGAAGGCAAAAGAAAGCAGAGAAGTTTTTCAGGATGTTCAAGTTCAGAACAAAGGCATTATGGAGTATATAAATTTTAAATACACTGCTTTTTGCCTGAAGACTTAAAGCTTTTTTTTCCAGATGAACAGAAATCTTGTCTGAAACTGTCTTTGTTACATCAAAGAACTGCATAGAAAGCTAAAAGAGAGGGAAGAAGCATAAAAGGGCATAGTTTAAAATGATTAGTGACAAATTTCATCCTGCAGAGGTAGAAGTAGATTTTTTTGAGTTTTATATTTTTTCCAAAAAGAATAAATTTGTTCTATTTATCTTGTCCTAAACTTCTTTCAGTAGAAGTTGTAAAAAATAATGTACTAGCGGAGGTTTCCCATTAACTTGAGGATGCCAGCCAGTAGAAGGTCTCAAGAGAAAATTGTTTTAGAATTAATTTAATTAGGTAAATGAATTGGAATGATACAGAGGACATAGAAATGAAAAAATCTGGGAGAAAATCTTCTGTACAGAGCACTTAGTTTATGTATTTTTCTTCTTATTAAGTATTAATTCTGATGCTGTGGCACACAGAGAATTCCATTTATTTGGGGTTGCAGTGCAGTAAGTGATGGTAAGTTAACAGAGATGAAAGTAGCACTCACTACTGAGAAGAGATCATGCTCTTGTTAAATCCACCTGCTCCCTAGCTCTTACTCCAAAAACCCCAACGTGGAAGGGAATGAGCTGCCCTGTAAATTATTCCATTGCTTAATCGTTCTGTCTAGCTAAAATGAAAGTTTTTTGAGAGAAACATTATTGATTACTTTGTTTCTCACGAATATCGTGTGCACATTCTGCTACCAGAATGCAAATAATTCATTTAAAATACATGGGAAAAGTGATAATCTGAAGGCAGATGTGCACATACACGTTTTATGCTGTGTTGTTGAATGTGTTTTTTTTTTTAATTTTGAAAAGTCTCTTTAAAAATAAGTGCATATTACTTATTTTTGGACATTTATGATGGTGAAATGGATTGTTTGAGTCAGACAAGGGAGTATGCAGGAAAAAAAGTAATTTAGGTAGGCAGAAAGGAAGAAGAGAGGTTATGATGAGAAATAGGTGAAAAGAGATAGCAGAAGAGACAGGCTGCTAATCAGGTGAGAAGCGGAAGGGTGAAGGCTCAATCATCATCATCAACGAGAAAGAAAACAAAGAAAAGGTCTGGAGTCCCAGATAATGAACGACAAGCACTATGAAGCTTGTTGTGGGTGGCAGTTCTGTATCTCATTGAAGGGAATAAAGACAGACTCTTGATGTCACCTGTGGGTTGTCTTCCTGTGGTTACCTGTCTTGGGGATTACAAACCATAAACCTGGTGCTGCCTTATCTGTAGAAAAGAACCTCAAAGAGTTGACATATGTTCCTGTTCCCTATGTAATATGTAAAAGCAAAGATACTCTTTGAAGAAAAAAAAAAAAAAAACCTACCTAAGCAATGAAGTGTCTCTTTAATCTTTGCCATAATTTATGGAATATGTTGCTGGTTTATATACTGTGTCTATGATTTGCACAACATAGGAATGTCTAGCTGTGAAAGATGTCACATTTTGCCTTGAACTCATAAACACCTACCCTTCAGTGGTCCCTTGTTGTTTGTATACAGTATGCTGCAGCTTCTGCCTGCAAGCTTGAGCTACTTCACAGCTACTTCGCAAAAATGAGCCTACATATTTATAGTCATTGATGTTTGTTCACTGTCTACAGAGCCTGGCACTCTGCAGCAAAAGGATTTCAGCCACTGTTAGTTTAGGTAGCAAGGCCTTTGAGACTGGATATTGAACCACATCATGGGATCATTGATCTAATTATGCAAACAAATAAGAACCACATCGTACAACTTATAGTCACATCTGGAAACATTTGCTCATGCAAGTTGATCACTGGAGCCAACAGGACTACTTGGATGAGTGAATATTCAGTAAACAGAGCAAACCAATGTTGTTAGGCCAGAATTATTTAGGAATAAAAATCAGACCTGAATATGCTGGAATTTTCCCTGTGAGATGGTTTGTTTTTCCATGATGCTGAGAATTAGATTTGAGCAGAAAGAGTCATGTCATAAAACTCCTTTTGAGACAGTTTTCCACATTTCAAATTTTTGGTATTCCTGAGACATTTGTTGCTTTTCTTATTTCTCCTTTTCTTTCCTTCTTTACCTGTAGGCATAGGATAAAATCCAGGGCGTTTTTTTGTGTATCTTCTGGGTTTTTTTTGATTTTTCTTCTCTTTCATCCTCTTCCATCACTTCTTTTAAAGATAGAGTAGTAAAAACAGAATTGAAAATTGGAAAAAATAAAGGAAAAGTAGTTGAGAAAAAGAGAAAAAAAGCATCTGACGTGGTTCTGTTGCATTCATTAAATATGTATATATTTAGATATTAAAAAAATCATAATTCTGAAGCGCATGTGGTGTGTCTGTATACTAAAATCTCTAATTTTGATGAGAAAACATTTAAACAGGAAAATGTTTAAACAAAATTGTTGCAAACATTCTTGGGTTTTTTTTGTGTGTGTTAACAGAAAGTTCTGAGTAAAAAATTGTGACCATATCGGTGACTATCCAGAGATAGTTTGAGGAGAGAGCAAGACAGAGTAGGGAGGGGAAAAGATCTGTCCTACATCTTTCATCAGTGACATAGTTAATTAAGGGGTGTCAGTGGCAAGCTGTGTGAATTGTCCATTCCAGTTCCTTTTGTCCAGAAAGATGATTTCATGGGGATATGATGGTAGGGTTGCAAAAGTCCAAATGGGAGTTGTTCTAATGAAATAATACTTCTTCTCTAACCTCTGCAGTATTGAACTGATTGTCATTTTCATTAGTTCTACTTTTTTCTTTTATTCCCTTCTCCCGATCTGTTCAGCACATCTTTCAATGAGCTCGAACTATGTCTACTCTTGTTTTGGGATGGTTGTTTTTTGTATTCTGCTGGTGAGAGAAGAGAGGAGAAGTAAGTCTCATTTCTGAAAAGTTGTATCTTCAGATTCCAGCAGTGGGAGGCACAGACGTGCCCGCTTTACTGATTGTGTTTTTAAACTGTAGCTAGTCAGGGCCTAGGCTAATTCCACACATCATTAAGGACTATCTCAAGGTTGCTTTAAATTGTACCTTACTGTAAGTCTTTACTCCTAAGACTGGAGATTGCCAGAATTCAATGCAAGGCAAAGTTGCAAAGACACTGCAACTGTGTCTTTTTTCCTCTCAGTGCCTCCCTCCCTCCACCCCTTCTCCTATCCATCTGGGGGTACGAAGATCTCCCATAGTCACAGCTATGCTATTTCCATGCTCTCTACATAGGGCAGCTTTTTTTGCCAGCTTTTATGTTGCTTTGTGTCTTCTGGAGTTGCATGAAGCGCTTAAGGTGAGGAGGTGGTCGAAACTGCAGTTTTAGTTGCCTGGAAGGATATGGATGTTTTAGTGGGAAGTGCCAGATGAGAGAAGGAGCACAGAGCGAGTTAGAAATAGCTAGTAGATCATCTATAAGCAGGCAATTAACCTCAGTGTGGGGGTGTCACTCTAGATCTTTCCAAAACCTTAGTCTTAGCATGAGTCCTAGGCGGTACTTAAGATCTCTCAGAAGAAAACTGCACTAGAGTGGATTTCACACTGGAAAAGTACAACTCAGCATACTTCTGAAAAACAGAAGAATATATAAAAATAGGAAAAACAAGCTGTTGTGGGATTTAGCAGCGGATCATTATTTAAAATGACTATCTACCATCACATAAACCTCTTTCAGACCAATTTCAGTTATGCATAAAAAGGGACACAATTTTGATGATGTATGCAATTTTTATATAATCTTAAGCCTATTCATGCATTTTTTTCATTCTGTATGTCTCAACTAGCCTGTTCAGTACCCTGCTTAAAATTCTTTATGATAAACCAGCCATGCTTCTTCTGTTTAAGGAATTCTACAATAAAAGGATGTTCAAATTCCTTGTGAAAATATACTAAGGACATTTGAAAAAATCACACCATGAATTTGTCTGATAAACCACTTTCCATACATATGAAAGTTTTAGGAATGAGACCAGTTTTTATGTTACTTTACTAGGATGATTTGCACTGCTTTTCCAAAAAGCTCACTTTATTATATTTATTTTTGACAATTCCTGCTCCTAAATTTTCCAGAATAAAGAGGCATTTTCATAAGCTGTCAGCAAATGCAAATGCCTGGGGTTTTTTGGGGGTTTTTTTTGTGTTTTTTTTTGTCATTTCCTTTTTGTATTTTCTGCACTAGAAGCATTGTGATTATGGAGGTTAGTCTACTGATCATAAAACATTTGAGTAAAGCGCCAACTTTTTTTTGAGCTACTTTGCACAGTTGAGGAAGTTTTGAAGTTCTTCTGTTTGCAATGGACTCTGCAAGCCTCCAGCAAAGTTCTGCCAGCCTGAGACGTTTACATAGTCTCATGTGTGTTACATATTAAAAAACAAAAAAGCTTAAGGGGAAAAAAAATTAAGGCTCCCTCTTAAGATCTTCCTGAGGGCAAAGTGTGGAGGGCATCAAATCTCTTTTTTCCCCCTTCTTTAGCTGGGGACAAATAGAGAGATGCTCTTTCTTAAATATCGTAACTATAAAAGTGTTTTCCTTTCAGGTTAAAAATGACTCCTATTTGGGAGCTTGCCATGTAGTTTGGAAACAGATCTGAAATTGAATCAAAAGCATCTTAAACTTTGTATCTAAATTCTTAAAATGCGCTACAGAATTAATATATTTTTCCTCCATAAAGTTATTTATTTGTTCTGGAGTTGTTTTTTCTGTAAAAGTTTGACTTTTTTCTACTTAATATTACACTGCTTTTTATTCTGGAAGATCTATGCAGTTTTCTTTGGGCTAGCTGGCTGAGCACCTAAGGGAAATAATTTGCTCTATGAAAAAAGAGAGAAGGGGGGAGAAAACCAAAATTGTGCAAGAATCAGTCATTATTACAATTGCCATCTTTCCTCTCATGTCCTTATAGCACAGTGCTGTTGTACATTACCCTCTTCTTACAACAAAGGCTGCCATTAGAGTTCAGCCTTTTTGATTTGTGGCATTGGACAGTTTTTCCTGACTGTGCCTTTCTTTCTGAACTTCTGCTGTTGTGTCTTCATACATGTGCATATGCACACACAAACAAATATATGTATATGATATATTAGTGTGCACACGTTCATGCGTACATGCTGGATTTGTGTTTGTCCCTCTTTGCATCTGTATGCAAGTCCCACTTACACTTCTGACAAAGAAATACTACCCTTTTAGAAAGATTAATTCCAGGCTGGTAAAATAAGTGTTGGGGAATTCATGTATTTCATGTTACAGTGGGATATGTCCAGTGCTGAATTAGATTAATTCTTACTGTTTATATAATGAGAAATTTACTTTTAAGATTTTTACAAGTATTTACTGATTGAACTTCCCACTAGGCTTCTGTAATGACGAAGAATTTTTATCCCCATTTTACACTTAGGTTTGCAAGTAGAAAGACATTTGCAAAACAAGGTAAAGAAACTTTATATTTATCCTAGCACTGACAAGTATAGTATACATGTTATAACGTTCGGCAGCCTCACTTCTTGTCCCCCATCTTAGACTGGAATTCTCTCTCCATGAAAGATGTCACCAAAGTTGAACGTGGCCATTGGGGTAAATAGAAAGTGAGTGGATTTGGGCTATTTGACTGATTTTAGATTATCTAAACAGTTCTTATAGAGGCTGTAGAAAGAAAAGAAGTTGAGTGAGTGAAGAGGTTTTCTTATTTTTATCTTCCACCAAAATTCTGAGTGCTTTTCATACTGAGAATCCTATTTCAGATGGTTGCTCATAAGAAATTAATAGTATTGTCCAAAAACTTCAGCAGCAGGTTCCTGATGATTTTAATGAGAACTAAGCTGCTATAAATTTTCTGGAATGAAGATTTAGCCCTTTCAGTCTGTGTCTAAAAACAAACAAACAAAAGAGAGGAAGCATTCATTGTCTCTTTATTTTTTTGTCAAAAGATTGAAGAAAATCTGTATTGTAGAGAATAAGCATTTCCAAAATACTTTACCTCAATATACGGTGAAAAATATGTGCAGATTGGAGTAAATGCTGCTACATCTCTTATGATAGCTAGACAAAATATAGGCAAACCCTGGCTTGGGTTTGAATGAAACATGATGGTGTTACTAAGTCTTTTAATCAAATAGGTTCCTGAACTTTGAGTGGGAACACAGTAGTCAAGGTCTTCTCAGTAAAATACTTGGGAACTGATCATTCATTTTTGTATATTGACGCACTTCCACTGATTTCAGTGGATGTGTTCTTTACCACTACCTGGTAGCCTTCTTATCAACCTGATAGCCTTCTATGGTGGAATGACTATGGTGGAATGACCTTGGTTGATGAGGGGAGAGCAGTGGATGTTGTCTGTTGTGACTTCAGTAAGGCTTTTGATGCTGTCTTCCATAACATCCTTATAGGCAAGCTGATGAAGTATGGGCTAGATGAGCAGATGGTAAGGTGGATTGAAAACAGGCTAAACAGCAGAGCTTAGAGGATTGGAATCAGTGGCATGAAGTCCAGCTGCAGGCTTGTCACTAGTGGTATGCCCAAGGGGCTGATGCTAGGTCCAGTACTGTTCAACATCTTCATTAATGACCTGAGTGATGAGACAGAGTGCACCCTAAGCAAGTTTGTGGATGATACAAAACAGAGAGGAGTGGCTGATACACCAGAGGGCTGTCCTGCCATTCAGAAGAACCTTGACAGATAGAGAAACGGGCAGACAGGAACCTCATGAGGTTCAACAAAGGGAAGTGCCAAGTCCTGCGCCTGGAGATGAATAACCCCATGCACCAGTACAGGATAGGGGTCTGACCAGCTGGAGACCAGCTTTGCAGAAAAAGACCTGGGAGTGCTGGAGAACAGAAAGCTGGATGTGAGCTAGCAGTGTTCCCTTGTGGCAAAGAAGGCCAAAAGTGTCCCGGGCTACATGAGGAAGAGCATTGCCAGCAGGTTGAGGGAGGTGATCCTTCCACTCTACTCAGCACTGGTAAGTCCACATCTGAGTGCTGTGTCCAGTTCTGGGCTCCCCAGTATGAGAAAGACATGGACATACTGGAACAGAGTCCAGCAAAGGGTCACAAAGATGATTAAGAGCTTGGAGTGTCTGTCATACAAGGAGAGGCTGAGAGAGCTGAGATTGTTTAGCTTCAAGAAGAGAAGGCTGAGGGGGCATCTTATCAATGTGTATGAGTATCTGAAGGGAGGCTGTAAAGAGGATGGGATCAGACTCTTCTCAGTGGTGCTCAGTGACAGGACAAGAGGCAATGAGCACAAACTGAAATACAAGAAATTCTCTTTAAAAATAAGAAAAAACTTCTTTACTGAGAGGGTAACTGAGTACTGGAACATTTTGCCTGGAGAGGTTGTGGGGTCTCCATCCTTGGAGATATTCAGAAGCTGTCTGGACAGGGTCCCGACTAACCTGCTCTAACTGATCCTGCTTGAACAGAGGGATTGGGCTTGATGATTTCCAGAATTCCCTTCCAACCCCAACTGTTCTGTGATTCTGTGGTCTGAAGAACTGAGGCAGGAGTTCATTCATATAAATGCTTTATTTGTTAAAATTATCAAGAACAGAACATTAACAGATGAGTAGCTGCTTAATAATGCTGCATGAATGCTGTGTGGATGGGTTGGGTATAAACCGTTGTAACCCTTTTACCCATTTCACCAGATAAGTCAACTGTGTATTTTGCACAGATTATTTCTGTCTATGGTAGGCTTGTTTGAATTCCTTTCCGTTCACCTTAAATATTAAATACTTTGTTTCAGTGTATAACACCCAGGTCACATTTCTGCCTGTTGAAATGCAATTTTTAGTGAGGGACCAATCCATTAAGACAGAGATCTTTTTCACAGTTTAGATGGAATGGAGGTGCCACTTTTCGTATTCTGTTGTAGTTTATCTATGTTAGAACAGTGGCCAAAAAAAAGGAGACCTGGGTTATTCAGCATGAAGTGACTAAAATTCCCACTCCCACTTCCCAGGGTAGTGTACTAATCTCTGGGTTCATAAGCGAGGGAGGTGGAGTACTGCCCATCTGTCCTGTTGCAGCTCTGCAGAAAAGGAATGCCTTTTATAATGGAAAGAAGACAGAGAAGCTACTATTATAATCCAGGGATAAGGACATACCTGTGGTCTGCGGTGAGGTGGTGTGCATGTGGGCAGCAAAGGGGGGCAGGTCCTGCGCTCTGGGCATTTGTGGGTCTGGGCCTAAGTTGTTAATCAGTGTAAGCATGAGTGTCTGAATGTGATCCTATTACTATTTTCTACTACAGCTTAATTTATTGATACTGCAGCTGTCGTACAAGACTGTAATGTGAAGTGACAACCATAGCCTTGTGGTTGGCAATTTTGAGAAGTGATAAGGATTCTTGTTTACTCTGTAAATGTGATAGTTCGGATTTATAGGGCTCGACCTCATGTGTTACATAAGAGAATAATTTGCAGAGGGTGGGTTTTTTTGTTTGTTATTTTCCTAATTATAATACTTTCTTTTCCAGAACTAAATGCCTGATTCTGCTCTTTGCCATTGTGCCAGTCTTCCTCCTGGGAGTTTTGTGCGTTGATCATTGGCAGGATCTGGCTATATAGGAAAAAACACTCCATACTGTTAATGATGACAGATACAATTAAATTAATTCTCTGCCATCTCCTTTGGTGTACACACATTTTCCCCATTAATATTGATGGGCATTAGAGGCACAAGCACATGTTGGGAGAGCAAGCCCCTGAATGTCATATTTTGCTCTTTGTGGAGCTGACTATATCATTTTATATCTAAATGTAAGGGAAGCTGCTGACAGTTGTGATATATTAAATTATAACTGAGAACTAATTCAAGGATCAAAGATGCTCTTTGGGAGAGATCACTTTACTGGTAGGAAAAATCATTACCTTTTTTCCCAGTCTCATATATTTGTACTGTATGTCTTGGAAATATCATTCCCTGCAGTTTCTGAATCTTGATGTTTAATTTAACACAAAGGTCTTTGAGCAGCACAATGGGAGGGGGGCTTCTGCTAGTAAAACCTCGTAAAAGGAAATTGAAATGTACATGTTTTTTCTCATTTATCAAAGAAGTGCAAAAATCTAAACTGACATTTTATATCAAATGAATTATGAACTGTGTACTTTGTACCTAAGGGAACAACAACTAAATTAGACTTTTGTTAAAAAGAGAGAGAGGGAAAAAATAGCCTTTTAATAAAATATACAGTCATTTTTGGTATTTTGTCTGAACCTGACATACGCTGTACTTTGCAAAAGAAAACTAGAGAGCATAGGCTACTTCAAAGGCTGTATGCTTTGAATGCTCTAGAGTGAATTGAGGAGAACTAGTTTAAGATAACACACAAACCAGAGTTTCTATTTAAGAAGTATTGTTGCTTTGATATGTTTGTTTTCAATCTCATCCAACCCAGGTAAGGAGGAAAAGATAATATGCTTTTTAATAGTTTAAAGTTTGATTGAAGCATGTAATAAATGAATTTTTTCACTTTCATTTGTCAAAGTATGGTTGTTACTGAAAAAGACTTTCAGGGAGCAAAATTTTAAAAGACACTTGATTGAAGTATGAGAGGTAAATTTACAAAGAATTATGTCCTTAGTATTTTAAGTGCATGATTTCCAATGTCTTAAAATTAACAACACCACCTGCAACAAAAAAAGGACTGTCACTCCGTAGAGCTAGTGTTTGCAGATTTTGTGAAATTTTGCACATTCCCAATTTCTGAATTTCCATCATGAATTTCACTGGGAATCTAATTATTCCAGTGCATTGACAGAGAATATACTTTGATATTGTGATGATGAGCACCTAAACCTTAGATAGGATGGGAAACGAAGAGCTAAAATTCCATGTATTCTTTAACAACATGTCCTCTGCTTTTTGATATACAACACTATATGAACAGATAAAAGCAAAAATGCTTTAATCATATTGCTAGCTATTGCTTTTATCGTGTCATATACATACACTTTGTTAAGATAAATTTCAGAAGATTAAGAAAATTAAAATATACAAAAGCTTTCACAAACTCTGCAAAGCTCCTTGCAGAAAAAAATGGTGTGTGAGAAGTGATTGTGGGGCTATCATATTATGAACATAGTCTCAAAACCTGAAGCACAATGAGACCAGCTATTGTACCATTAATATTGTTTTGTATCAGTACCACCAAGAGACTATAATCAAAACCAGAGCTCTAATGTGATGTGTTAATAATGAGACATCCTCAGTCCTGATATCCAAATTTACTCACACCCAAGGAAGGTAAAGCCTCTCCAGTGCAGAGCAGTACCTTAGTCTTTAGAGAATCCAAAGAAAATTGCAACCGTCAATAATGATAAAATAATCTAATCCTTTAATATGTGAGTTTGCTGTGAAGAATGGTTTATTTATTGGTATAAACAGTGGCTTTATAGCTGTCTTTCGTTAAAAAGTAAAATGATTAATTTCCTTTATTTATAACTAAGTTTTTACTTTTGTTATTCAAGAATACTGATTTTCTAGATATTTTTTCTATTTATAACTCACAGCACATTATAGTATTTAAACATTTAAATTCTACTAGAAATGTGGCAGTGAAAATGCCCATTTTTCTGCTAGAGAAAGAGGAGGAGAAGTCGTCGGAGGTGGAAGGGGTGCAGAGTTGTGTGTGAGCCCTGGAGAGTCAGACTTCCTGCTCATGCTATCTGTGGAGGAGATGAAATACATGGAGACAATGACTGTAGGTGAAAGAGCCACTTCCTTCTTTCTCAACATCTGCCTCCCTTTTTCCTTATAAAAAGGCATTACCATTGAAACCTTTTTTTTTGTGGTTAACAGATATGACATGAAGAATTTTTAGTTGTGAACCAAATGCAGGGTTGCCTGGATTACTGGGAGTGGAAACCTCTACTTTGGGGGAACCTCTTTTTCTTCTACTTCTTCTGCAAATTGACAAACAAGTGGAAAAAAATGTCTGCTATGGCTTTAGTGGTTTCGTGGCCAAAAGGTAGTTCAGTGACCCAGATCTTGCAGGTAACCGTAGGACACTGAAGATGTAATAAGACTTCAGCACCCACTGTGTGTAGTGGCTCCCTAACACTAGCTAATCTGTCATCTTGTCAGATCTGTTTTCTATTTGTGGACACTCTCAAGCTTGGATTCTATCAGAAATGGCAGTATTTCACACCATCCTCTAAGTAGCTCAAAGAAATTTATTGATTTAAAATAACTAGAGCTAACTTCATTATGGATCTGATTTATTTGCAGAACTGCATTGCTCTTCAGTCTATACAATTAGGAATATATAAGCTGATGCTTCTGTTAAAATGCTTATCACATTGTAATGTTTTGTTTTCTGCCAGCAAGGAAGATGATTTTTGGGCGACAGTCTACAGGCACATTCATGCTACAGGTGTGCCCATAATACTGCTAGCATTTGAGCCGGGAGACTTCGTGTCTAACTAGGACATTCACATCTCTTCCAATATCTCACTTTCTTTAGAGCTGTTAGGTTTCCTTGGTTTCTCTCTTTTGTCTCTTTGGGTTGAGACCAAGCATTAATCCTGTCCACTCGCATGAGTAGAGTGCTGCTTTTTTGTTTTTGAAGTTCCTATGTTGTTCTTTTGCTTTCAGTCATATGATAAAAGACACAGGATATTAAATATTTATTTTCAACAGGCCTTAACTTGTGCTCCTGACTGAGGCCTGTGCATCTTGCAGCATCATCACCTCCATGCCTTTTCCTCTTCCTTTGTTACTTCTTTGTCTTCTACTGTGTTAGTGTGACCCTCATTGAAAGATTAGGCTGAAAAAGAGTAAATCAGGAAATCATCTTGTGCATCTTCTCTCCTCGAAACCATACATATGTCTCATTTCTGGTAAGATATTTGTTTAGTCTGATGGAGATTTTCCAGTTTGAAATCTTTCTTGCAACAGTTTGATGTATGTTTTGTGTGTGAGCCACCTTTAATAAAAATTGCAATATTCTGAAAAAAAGAAGGGGAAGGGAAGCTAAACTAAACTAAGAAAGGTTGTTCCAGACTCTTCCAGATCCTTTATCTCCTTTCCAAGGTCCTCTTCCTCCTTGGTAACATAGGACCAAGAGTTGTTTTTCATCTGTTGTCTTGGAGCTCATCTAGCACTCTACCATCAAGGAAGAAAGAAAACTCTTCTGCCTTCCTACCATCTAGACTGTAATGGTTTTAAAGGTTTTCAGGACTTTCTCAACAGATGTATTTGTGTCCTCCACGTTCCTTTGGTGTAAGTAGCTAACGCCCCTGCTCACCCGTAAATGTATTTCACTACATGACAAGAAGGGGAGTAGCCATGCTCAGAATGATATTGCCTAGTAGCCTGTTAGCTACCATCAGCTAGACAGATTGCCAGTTCAGCTGCTGAAACTTGGAAATGCCATGCATGTTCCAGGAATGTGAACTTTTGTCTGCCAGCTTACATTCCTCCTCTTGCCTGTTGTGTCAGATTAGAGGACTAAGCAGCAATGCTATCTATTGTGAAGTGCTACCTATTCCTCTGCCATCTTTTCGTTTGGGATAGAAAATTATTAAGACATGACCACCGAAGATTAAACGAAATCCTTGATTAGTGCCCTCCATCTGATTCATGTAATAGATTTTTCCCTGTGTTTGTGGCCACTCAGTTTCCTGAATTGCACTTCAAATGACTGTTGATGGAATGGATGAAGTCTCCCTCAATAATTATCTGTGGTTATTGCTGTGGTTGTGACAACCTCTTAGCTACAGGGATTGTAGCTACTTAAGAAATGGTTAGTTTCAACCATGAAGGAAGAAAGCTTAAAAGCCAGCCTGCAGTTCTTTGAAATTATACCATGAGCATTAAGAAAGTAATCTCAATTTATCCAGGTGTCTGCTCACCAACTTCTCTGTGAGTCTCTCACCAGAGGTGAGAGGTGCTAGTGTTTACATCAATATGACCCATTACTATGCCTGCCTCTGGCCAGAGTTCTCTACCTCTAGTTATCAGTTATAAGGGAAGCTGCAAGATTTTAAAGATGTTTTCAAATTCTCTCACTTTCTGCTTTTTCAAACAAAGAAGGGCAAAAAAGCATCATCCTTTACAGCTGCTTCATGCAGGAAGCTGAAGATATCACAAAAATATGGACAGAATCTTGTTCCCTCCCTTCTTGCCACATCTGTTCCCCTAAGTGAAAAATGACAACTGTGCTGCATATGTAAGAAAGATCTGATAGTTTCTCAAAGCTACTTCACAGAGATATTTCATTTCTTAAATGACTAGAGTCACAGTTTACCCACAGGAGTTGTTTGTTTAACACTGATTTCTGCCTGATTTTTTTAATATTAATCCTTACTTTTTTCCTCATGGTCTTTTTTTAAAAAATAATTTTGCGATATGACAGTTATTGGCCAGGCATCTTTTTACACAACCTGATGAATAATTGGTTTTACTAGGCAGTTATAAATTCCATCCAATATCTTTATTACAGGTATTATAATCATTAATCATTCAGCTAATTGCTTATTGGCATTCTTTTGTAGCTTTTAGGGTTTAGCAAAGTTCTTGCTGAGTAACAGAGATAAACTTCTGTCTAGCATGAGGGAGGAAAGGCAGGTTACATCTGTTATATAGCTGTAAGGTAAATGAGACAAATGTACAAGATATTTTTATAGTGTCAACTTCAGTAAAAGATAACATCTTGGAAAGGGGCATGTCTTTTATTTATTTTAAGTGAGACCCATATCCTGATTGCAGATGTATGTGCAGAAAAGTTTGTTAAAAGGAGAGGGAGGTCTGAGTTTTGTTTTCTGTAGAGCAGTGTTAATAAGGAATATGTAAGTCCTCTCTGGGATTTCATAAGAGGATTGTTTTAAACTTCAGGTCTCCAGGCCACGGCATAAAGCCTGAGCTAATTTTCAGGGCCCTACTAAAACTGTACTGTGCAGCTTGGAATACCAAATAGTGCAAGTGGAGGAAAGTTTGTAGTTAAAGCTTACACACTGATTTCAGATAAAGGTAAATCTTTGATTTTTCAAGCTTTGTATTTTAGGTTTTCCAAGTGATACTGTGTGTTACTACTGTAAGTAGCATTAAGGATTAAAAAGTGAACAGGTCTGGAAAGCAACTCCTTTTCAAATGAAATTATTTTTATAACAGAGATCAGATCTATAAGGCAGGATAGATCGTGAAGAGCGAATGAGATATTTCTGTACCTTATTTACATTATACAATTGGAAGGAAAATTTAAGAACATTGGGTGTGAGCAAGTGTGGATTTACTGGGAGGTTTAAGGAGGCTTTAAGCCACTGCTTTATGTCTCATTAGTTGCTTTTTCCTGTGCTGCAGCTTCCCTTTCTTTCCCAGCTCCAAATGCCAGAGGGATGCAGGCAAGAAGGCCACCATGGACTTTGTTTATCATATGATACAAAGTGTGTGGATGTGTGTTGAGCAAGGATGTATAACAGAAAACTAGCACTAGGGCTGCGTTTCTCCCTGGTAGGTATATTGTTAGGTGTAGATGTATCCGTAACTGAAAACATATATTATTGGAGTTACAAAAATAAAAGGAAGATCCAAGAATGCTCTATGCAATTGTTGTGCATTGAGTAGGTGGAAAACAAGGTGGTTGAATACACACATTAAATGAAAAATCAATAACTACTGTGTGCATTCACTATGCATTGAAGAGATGAGATGGCTGGGAGAAGAGGGTTAAAAAAAAAAGCAGACTACGTGTCAATGAACCTGTGAAGATAAGAAACAAAACCCCTCAAACTTCTGCTTTGCCAAGAGATAAAGGTTTATAACTAGTATGCCCTTCTAGTGATGACATATGGCCCAGCAACATGGCCTGTCTTTCAGTTAAATGAAACAAAAACACAATATCCATATTGAAAATTATGGAGAGTGCAGTGACTGGAATTATTTGGACTGACCAAACAGCTAGATAACAGGCATACTTGAGAAAATCAGGAGAAACAAATGTCAAGGTGCAGAACATATTGCCATAAAAAGTGCCATAATGAGATGACCTCAGTATGGGCACCTAAAATAGAAAATAAATCAGGAGTATCTAAACAACCAATGCAATAAGATAATGAAATGGGGTTTGTGAATTGAACCTGGAAAAGGGTAAGAGTGAGCGTGACTGAACGAGACATTCATCTAAAGGCAGGCTTATTGAAACTTCCTTGCTGTTATGGCACAAACTGTGGAGAGCCAATTTTCCTTCCTCTGTAGTCAAATGTCTGCAGTTATCATTTGCATACACATGGATTTGAAAAATATTTAGATAAGATGCAAATGCATCATCTGTGCTAAATACTTTGCACATACAGATGTGGCAAACTGTAGAGTTAGATTTGCATAGTTCCAAACTCTTCTAGCTGCCTGTGTGAGGATATTATGGATACAGCAGGGCCAATGAATATCTGATGACTGTTAAAAGCAGTATCACTTCACCAAAGGTGCTGTGAGTTTATGCCAATTTGATAGGTATGAAATAATTTTTTTCTGGCTTTTCTTAAAGAGCAATAATGCAGACATTTTTAACACTGAATAATAATTTGTTGTCCTAATGATAGTTCTTTCATCATAATCTTACTTAAAGTCTTCTACTTTGAGATAATTTAAATTTCAGGTATATTCTTATGGTAAGTGTAGTCAGTATCTCTCAAAAAAGTAGTCTTTTAGCATGGAGGAAACATTTAAATGCAAGCATTTAACATAATGCTTGTGGTCCTAAAATAGCCAAATCCTTATAAAGCTGACAAATACAGCATCTGTTGTTTAAGATGAGGAAACTGAGGCAAGAAACAAAATAGTTTTCAAAGACTGTTTCCAAAGCATGTTAGTGGCAGAGCAGGGATCAAGTCTTTCTTGACTCATCTGCATGTACCTGAGTATCTAGAATACAATATATTAGTGTCAACTTGAAACGATCTTCAATTTTTACTGTTTTGTAGGGTTGTTTATTAATTAATCCTTTGTTTAAAATTGACATCTGGTTAAGTATTTTATTCAGCCTTCGTAGTCTCTTCATAGATAAAGCGTGACTTTCTACTCTGCTAACTGAGGATTTACTGGGCTAGACGTTGATTCAGTAGGTTGCAAGTGGAGTGGTTGCCCCCTGAGGGTCATATTAAAGCTTAAAGGGAGCTTTTTGAGCAACATTGCATCTTAAAGGCAATATGTCAAACTGATAGATACATGGCTCTTCTGCTGAGAAATCTGCAGTAGAATTATTGCTGGTTGCCAGTTATTACTTGGATAGTAAGGAGTCTCTTGGGAATGTGGGTTGGATAAAAAGGGTTAAGCTGAGGGAAATATTACGCTGAAGATCTTGATGATGATGGGTGTTTGAAATAATCAAAGGATGTTTTGTACGCAATTTAGAAATGCCAGTTTTGGGGGGGAAGTGCTCTGTGGTTTTAATGATCGAAATGTCATTACTTTTACAGAGCACTTTTCTCATTATGACTCAGCAGAGACACAAAAATTTCACCATTGTATGGTCCTGCCCCATTGTCCCCTTCTTTTGGAAGTGCATATTAATGACATTCTTTGCAAACTACAAGAAATATTTTAGATAAATTTGCTGTATATTCTAACATACTGGCTTGAAAGTAGTTTAGTAGGCTTGTTCTACAGGTCAGTTGACTTTTATAGGAGAGATTTTTCCAAATTTTCTACTCTTCCTTATGTTGTGCTTTTGTTGGTGGAAGAGATTTGAACATTTAGCTGTGATTACCTACACTAATAAAATAACATCTGCACTATGAATTGTTATTGACATTTAGACAGCTAAGTCTTTGTTTCTTGATGAACATTCCTATATCACAATAATAACCAGCACTGTACATACATAAAGCTTAATCAGAGGTCTTATTTTGTGGCTCTCAGAGAGCTTTACAAAGGAGGATAAGTATTATCTCCATTTAACATATTGAGAAATGAAAGACAAAGGTGAACTGATGTGTTCTGACAGAGCTGGAAATAAATTTAACACTTTTGCATCCTCAGTGAGTTGCTCACACTGTCTCTTCTGTAACAATGAGAGCTTTGGCTTCCTGGTCAAATTATAGCTCAGCTAATTAGATTCATTTTTAGATTTAGCTTTTCTGCTCTGTAGAATTTCTGTGTCCACTTAAACAACTGACGCATTTTAAGCTTCAGACACAGTTCAGTTTCAAATGAAGTAGTACCCTGCTTTGAAGGGATATTGAGTCTTTCCGCTGATGCTCGTGAAAACACTTTAAAACTCTCTAATAAAGGTTTTTACAATTATAGTGCCATCTTTCTTGTGCTGGAAGAGCTTACATGCTATCAACTTTAGGAATCACTTTTTAAAGGGATGCCAAAATAGTTCATAATCATCTGCAAGTACAGTACTTTACATCCATAAGATTTAAATCCCCCTATTGCAAGACCTAACCCTAACCTTAGTTGCGTTGTTGCTAAATAGAACAATGTAAAGTGAAGTAAATGCATGTTCTCCATTTTACTCTGACTGTGATTTAATTCACATATAGAGGCATTTGATGTGCAGATGTTTGGTGGCTCAGCTGGAGGGATAGAGGGGGCTGTTCCAGCTTCATATTCTTCTACCCTCTTCCCTCCTAGCTGAGGTGCTCACAGGTTCTTGATTGGCCATGAAGGTGTTGGCAACAGATTTGTATGCCACAAATTACCTTAGGCTCAGCCATCTTCTGAATTTGGAAGCAGGAAGTTTAGAAGTTTACTTGGGATTCACCAGAGTCATTACCTAGGTCTAGGTAGCCGCAACAGGAGGGAGCTTCCACAGACGACCAGTCTGGCTAAGGCCCAACAATTCCGTGTTGCCTTTTTCATGGCAACAGAGGGAAGGGGGAAGGGAGCAAGGGACGGAAGCTGGAGATCCCATCTCACTTCCTCATGTCTTGAGAAGACAAGAAGAGGTTGCAGGGCTAAGGGCTAATTCTCATAAGTAAAAGTCTGGTAGTAACTCAGGAACCCCAGCAGCCAGCTTTTAATAAAAACTATCTTATGAGGACTGGTGGACCTTGAACTTAAAGGAAAAGGAATAAGAATATCTGGATTGAAGCAAGCCATATCTTCTCCCTTTCTGTGTAATATGACTTGGAGCTGGAACTGAAGAACTATATATTTCCCCAGTCATAGGTATGTATAATGAGAGTAATATAGCCAGGTACTAGTTTATGCCTCTGTGTGAGTATGTATCTCAGTATAAATAAAAACTTTTGTATATGACTGATGACTGTTTTTTCTTGAGTCAGTGCCATCCTTTCATCTTTTCCAGGGAGAGAATGATTCAGACAGTCTCTCACAAAGTCTGTTCCTTTTCCCTTAGTAACCCATATATATTCACGTGGTAAATCAAGATTATAAAACTTATTATGAACTACTGTTCACTCATCCTTCCAGTTTAGTAAATCGGGCTTTCAGGTGCAGTTCTTCAGTCAGCACACTGTCCTGGAAGTGTATGGAGCCATAGCTTGGCTTACAACTATGCCTTAAGTAACAGATCTGTGAGACTGGTTTTCAGTGTAGAGAAAGAAGACAACAGCAACAAAAAAATTTGGTGGAATGACCAAAGAAAGGAGCAAAGAGTAACTACTGGACAATGAAAAGCAAAAACATTGGAGAAGTTTAAATGACAAAGGCAGTAATTTTTCAGCGTTTTAACTTTCTGGAAAAGAACTACAGTGGCATACGTCACATATAAAAATTTCACATTTGTTTATTTCCAGAAAGTTTCTCCAACAGATTTTTTTTTTTTAAAGAAAAACATATGAAGCCATAAACTCACAGGTGTGAAACAGCATAGTTCTTTTTACTGCATGCAGTGAAATTTGTAGCAGCTAAAGGTCATTGGTGGTATCACTAGTGACAGATTTTGGTCTGGAGTTCCTGGGCTTCATAAAAATTAATTTCCTTAACAAAACAGTGGGCTAGAGACCGAGACTTCAATGGATCCATTTTGATTTTTATCAAAAGAATTTTTTTCCTTAGAATTTTTGCTCTTTTCTTTTAAAATTATTATTAATGTTTAAAAGTGAGAAGGTATAGGAATGGTAAAAGATCTGATCAATGTTACTCTTGCTGGGAAACATTTCTGCGAGCAGTTCTTTAACTTCTGAGGGTGGCGGAACTGGGCAGTAGGAGTAGATAATATATGAACAGGTGGTAGAGAATATGTTGCTTCTGAATTCCTTTGGGTGTTTGGGGGTTTGCTTTTAGCAAAATGATATTCATGTAACTGTATTGCAAAGACAAAAATAAAGAAATATCGTAGTTCAGTAGTGAAAATGTTAAACTAAATGGACCATGTTAACATTGCTGTTGATCCTGAGGAACAGTTTTTCCAGTATATGGAGCATTTTGTTTCCATCCAGCATATGTTCTCCATGGTTTTCTCTGCTCTAATTCATCCGTGTTTTTCAACAGCTCCAGATGGCGTGATGCCTCCAAGGCTTTCATCTGCCACTCCGACCAGTCTTCAGGTTGCCTGGTCTACACCAGTTCGTAACAACGCCCCAGGCTTGCCCAGCTACCGACTGCAGATGAGGCCGAGGCATTCTGCTGGTGACATTCTAGAGTACGCGGACCATAACAAGGCCACTGTAAACTGTTAAGCAAGACAAGTGCTATGATCTTGAATATGGTTCACCTTTAGGGTGGCTGGGGTTGTTTGTAAGACGTATTATATGTTAGTTTTTCTTTCACTGCTGGCATGTTCAGCGCTGTAACTTATGCCAGTTTCCTTTGTAGGTTGCTTTCCAGCCCTACCGCTTCCTTACAGCACAGGGTCAGGGACCTGCAGCCATATACTGAGTATGAGATGAGAGTGGTTGCTTCCAACGGTTATGGCAATGCTTATAGCAACTGGACTTCAATGACCACAGCAGAAGACAGTAAGCAATCCAATTTTATTTAAATCCCTTTAGCAGAAATATAAATAACATTTCAGCTACTGCTGCACATAATTTCTTTTGGTTATCTAGCTTTCTCAGTTACATAGCAATAATGCATTTCCTTCCTGAGTATCAAGTATCAGTTATCTGAGATTTTCATTAAACAAGTGTATTTAAATACATATTTTGGGAATAAGTATCTAATTTCTTTATACTATACCCCTCCATGCATATGTTTTCATATATAGTTAGGTTAAGATATACTTACAGCTTTTTGAATGTTATTCCTTTGTATATAAAGACTTGATTCTGATTTCAGATATACCAGAGAAAATAAGTTGAAGTTCATAGTATATGACGGTTGTCTTATTTCTGTGCTGAGAATACCTAAGCTGAAAAGAACTTTTCATTACAACTGATCTGTGCTAATTCAAATTAGTTGTCTACAGGTCTAAAATTCACGTTGTCATTGCCAATCCCATCATTTTCTTCATTAATATCTCTATGTTCTGCATACTCCACTTTTATTTGTTCAACAGTCCTTTGATTTAATGGACAGGTGTCAGCCTATAGGTACAGCCATTTCAGTTGGCAGTCTAGGAATTTGCACCTAGTGTGGTGTTTAGGCAAAAACTGAAACATACTCTACATGAAGTACATAATATTCAGCTTTTTTTTAAGAAACTTCGCTATTACTTTTCTCTTATGCTGTGATAGGATACCCAATAACACCCTTTTTGGAAAAAGCTGTTGTTTTCAAATAAAGTCTTTGTTGGTCTGTTTTTAATAAATCTGTAATGACCCCATTGTACTAGATTTTAGAGCAATTGAAATATTTTCTAAAGAGATTTTTTTCTGTCCCATCTTTTTTAATAAGAAAGCAAGAAATTCTGAGAGGAGAAAGGTGTTTGTTTGTTTTTATGATACAAAGCCAAAATCCTAACGTCCTGGTTTCATTACTAGCCTGCTTGCACTGCATTCACACCAAAGTGCACTGTGCTGTTACCCTTTTTTTACGCTCATATGACATCTGTATTTAGGACTCTGCCTTTAACCTGGTGTTCATAAGCAATTGTTGTAGCAATTATTCGGTGCTTGTGATTCAGCTTGGTTTTAATTCTTTTCCTAAGTGGATAGCTGTCCAACTCTTTTTCTGGATGTTTCCTAAAGAATGTTCCCATAACTGGAATACATTTTTTGTTTAAAGCTGAGCGAGTAATTCACAACAGAAATTTAGCTGATAAATACATTCAAGCTTCAAAAATACAAATACTTCTATGGATACGTTACCCATGCTTATGAATAAAAGTAAGTTCTGAAGTTGGTCTCTACATACTGGAGACCTGTTATCTACCTGTGAAAATCTTTGTTGAAATTCAATTCCTTTATTGTAATTTTTTTTTCCAAAAGTGGATATAATAATACTCATTTAATGTTAATGGTCTGACTGCAACTAGTCCAACTATTTTGTTGAAACATCAATGGCTATTTAGCTCTGGTCAGATAATTCAGTGTTCTTTCTTTCTTAGATAGGAGGAGCACAGAAGTGAAGGCATCACTTGTTAGTAAATGTAAAAATTAATTTTTGTACAAAGTAGTAGATGTAGAATTTTCAAATTTTATTTTGGGGAATTAAGTACAGGGCGGGAGGCCTGCACAGGATATGCATTCCAATACAGCCCTTCTTGTATATATGTCTAAAAGTTACCTGCTGCATAGAACTTGGATGGCCTTTGTGCACTGGTGTGAAATTTTACCCTCTGTAAAACCTGACTGTGTAAATACCTGAAGTCAGTACAGGAGGTAGATGTGGCCAAAGAAAATCTAAGAACAAGAGAAAATTAATATAATGCTTCTGCAGAATTTACTCAGCTCAAATATTTTGAGATTAACAATCCCTTTGCCTATTCAACTGTGATGCTGCATCTTTTTCTTTAGCTTAAAACAAACTTCTGTATTTCAGTTATAAATTCCATGTCTCCGTGGGAAAATGATTTTTCCTAAAATATCCTATTCCGTTTGTATTGATACCGATAAAGAATATGTGCTGATGTGTGTCTAGTATCCAACAACTCTTGTAATTTACCAATAAAACTTTCAGTGGTGACAGAGGACTCTGGTTTTGGTGTCACTGCGGAGGGCTGCCATCTGTGAAAGGATGTTCAACTCAATTGCTTAAAACTGAAAGATTCGCATTGGGTATAAGTAGCATTTATGTCAAGGCTTCAGTAGCTTTCTTATAAAACTGCCTATACTGACAGCTTGTTGCAGAACTACGCTTAATTCCTGGCCCTGCTAACCAATACACCTTGACTTTTTAAAGTACAATTTGACAGTAGAAATTTCCTATATCTCTTATTCTGGTGATATATGTGTGTGTACCTATGTTCTTATTGAATTTTACACAGTGAATATATGTCTCTCTTGTTTCACCAAAGCATAAAATATCTGTTGGAATATCAGTATGTATATGTGCACATGCACCTGAGAGCAAAAGATGTAAATCAGCACATCCTGTTTAAAAGTCGATAGAGTATACTAATCCAAGCTGACAATTTCACAATACATTGTCTATTGTACAGGATATTTTATTTATGATGGATATTTAGTAAACTGGGAGGAAATTAGGAAACATTAAGGAAAAAATAGCAAATGCTGCCATAAAAATCAGCTGTATCTGATAACAGAACATTTTACTGTAAAGATTAGTAGGTTTGGGGATATTTTTTAATGCAAGAAAACGTGCTGGAAAAAATTTTACAGATTTTCAAACATTTACATTTACATGAGCATGATGCTAGTAACAGATTCAATGCATTTTTTTGAAGTCTAACCTGCCAGTGCCAGATAACAATAATGTACATATCCTATGAATATTTTTAAAACCTGTTCAACATGTGTTAATAAAAGATCTTTGTTCCAGTGATCTTGGTCAGTATAGCATCAGATTATTTGCTACCAGAAAGATACAAACAGCTGATGAATTTCTGGATTAGATTTTGCTTTCAGTAACTTGAGTGTAAAATTAAAGTAATTCCGTTGCAATCAGTATAATCACCACTGAACTGAGAGATCATTATGTACTGTTGAAATGAGAGCAGAATTTCATGTGTTGCATTCAGAAATAAAATAAATTTTCCAGATATAAAAATTAAGATATTAATTAAGTTTTCTCCTTTGTCATGGTAAGGCTTTGAGCAACCTAAGAAGGAGGCTTCAAAGGAATTGGTTATAGTTTTCTGAAACTGGTCCTATGACAGTTGCAGCATTCTTATGGGGTAACTTTAAGGTTGGTAAAATTATACTGTCTGGCAGCTTTCCACCAGAAGTAATATTTGATGGCAGGGAGAGTTCCAAAATCAGAAAGGTGCTTTTTCTTGTTTCTAAGAAAATCTATCTTGATTTGGACAAGTTATAAGCTACCAAAAATTGTTACTTTAGAAAAAAAGCTGCCTGTTCCTATCTTCTGAATGTCCCAGAAACTGTTTGCAGTCCAATGACCTGCATACGCCTTCAGTCATCATACTGTTCTCTTTCAGATGACTACATTTTAGTCCCTTGGGCTAGTGTACCCTTCCAGTATGGGGAAGTCTTACAGAAGGCTTTTTTAAGTGCATGGCTTGCACTATTTGAGAGAGAAGAGTTTTGAGACTTGCCTATCAGGCAGTCTAATTTTTGTTTTTTTCTTAGATAATGTGATTGCGAGTCCCTCTCTCTTATTTATAGAGGCCATAGGTCAGTCCCATGTCTGTTCACAGTAAGTAATGTCAAAAGTACACAAAACGCAGTGGTGGCTTGAGATCATTACCTATGGGAGTTGCTGGAGAATACAACCAAGAAAAAGGTAAATGAGATGGTGCAATGTATCAGCTTAGCTATTTTCTGTAGAAATAAGGAAGTGTTATCGCTACTGTACAAACTGCTGTTCCCTGATTCTCTAGCATTAACGTGGCAAAGCTTTGGTTCCAGGGTGAGGAAGCTTATTCTGTCTAAGTTTCTCTACATAGTCAATAGATAGGTTCCTCCATAGGGCAATTCAGGACAGAGGGTAGATGCTGCAATTTTCCTCATCTTTTGGAAGAGCTTGCTTTCTCTGCTGATTGTATTGGGTGTCTGAGAAGACCAGTCTCCTAATATAGTAATGTAAGCTAGGTCCGTATAATTTAGGCATATAATCTAATCCATAGTTAATTGATGGGAATCTGGACACCTGCGATCAAGAAAGATAAATGGAAACTGGAGTAAGAGAAGACGAAACCTGCTGAGGTGAAAGAGGGAATAGAAAGTCACGTGAAATATATGGCTGGGTGAATACCAGAAGGAGAGAAGAACAAATTAAACTGAAGTAATAGCATGGCACATGATAAATTGTACAAACTGCCCAGACCTGCCTATACATTAGGAATTAGAAGTTTCTTAAATGCTAGGCAGAGGCTCGGGAACCAACATCCTGTCAGAGTAGTAGGGGCAAAAAATCTAAATACTTCAAAGATGGCTTTCAATACATATTTGAAGGACATCATACAGACTGCATGTAATTGTATGAACAGCTTAATGACTTTTGAGTTCTATGATCTGAAGTGATAAAAGAGTCCTGTGATCCCTTGTGACCAGAGCTACACAACTTGGGTATTCTGCTGGATACAGCCAGTAGTTTATGAAAGACACTACCCTTTGTTAATATGTATAATTTCATTGCCCATGTTCCTGAAAAGAGTAAATGATTCAAGAATAAAAGGCACAGAATGTCTATTCTGCTTAGTGAGTGAGTTTCCCTGCAAATCAGGTATTTCTCATTAGCTTTAAAGGGCAGTAATCCAGGTACATGTCTCAGTATATTAATGAACGTATAGATTCCCCAAAAATATCTCCTTGAGAGTATATGTCCCTCTGCACCCTGGATCTGTACAATAAGTAAACAAATGTGTGTGGTTCTAGTCAGGAAATTAAAAAAGATTAATGACAATGTTGCACCTTCATTTTAAGTAGAGTCTGAACTTTTGAAGCAGATGAACAAAATAGCCTGCCATAAAAGATAATTTCATTTGCCAAAATTAAACTACCTTCCAGTATTAATACTGTAATGAAATGGTTTGAAATATGAACCAAGAATCTTAAGGAAAAAGATGCCCACAGTTCCCGTGTTCAGTTGTTACTTCTATAAACAATTACATCCATGTAAAAAGCTGTATGATTTTATTTTCATCATTGTCAGGCTGAGCTGTGTAGCTGTCATACTTTGCAGTCTTCCCTCCAGTGACAACCACATTGACAACATGTTATACTCCACATTGATTTTACAGTTAAGGAGCTGATTGTGATATATAGGGATTTTAAGAATTCAGCTGAGAGGCTGACTTTTGCCTTTTATCATTCCATTAAAATTTTATAACCATCTTTTTCATGTCATTTCATCCATGAATTCTTACTTTAGAAAGTGATAGCTACTGCTGTGAGCATAACTTTTCTCATGTTCAGAGCTTTTTATTGTATTAGCAAACTATCCCAATTATAGTTAATACTCATGTTTTACATAATTGTGGTGACCCTTTCAACCAAGCAGTATCGTGCTAGTTGATTTGTATATAGAATTAGATGATTCTGCTTGCCATTTAAAAAGAAGCTACACTGAATGAGTGTTGGGGACCAGGATTTAATGCTTTCCCCATCCAGTGGGGCCAATTAAGCATCTCTCAAATGTCTTGTTTGAATTGAGAGAGT